>NC_073696.1:151892371-151960130 GCF_029784165.1 Wyeomyia smithii
TAATAATAATAATAATAATAATAATAATAATAATAATAATAATAATAATAATAATAATAATAATAATAATAATAATAATAATAATAATAAAAATAATAATAATAATAATAATTATAATAATAATAATAATTATAATAATAATAATAATAATAATAATAATAATAATAATAATAATAATAAAAATAATAATAATTATAATAATTATAATAATAATAATAATAATAATAATAATAATAATAATAATAATAATAATAATAATAATAATAATAATAATAATAATAATAATAATAATAATAATGATAGTAATAATAATAATAATAATAATAATAATAATAATAATAATAATAATAATAATAATAATAATAATAATAATAATAGTAATAATAATAATAATAATAATAATAATAATAATAATAATAAATATAATAATAATAATAATAATAATAATAAAAATAATAATAATAATAATAATAATAATAATAATAATAATAAAATTTCCACTGAACGGTAGATTTAAACTAATTAAATGCAATTCCAACATGCCATGTACCTACCAACTCCTGTCAAAACGTAACCTCAAATTAGAAACGAAACCGGATCTCATATATTTGCAATTTCATATGAATTTGCTTGACAGTAAGCAGTCTACTAGATGCTGCTACAAGTTTCTAACCATCTGTATTAATTGGTGATTTAACGCAAAACTACAAATGACCGTGCGACTTCTGACTTCTGTTTCATATAAAAATTTTTGAATTACTTTATCAAGTATGGCGGTACAAAATGAGACATATTCAAAATTCAATAGCTCGGCTCAGACCCTGCTTTCAAACCTAATATTTGACATGGTGATGGGCTAGGGTATGCAGAACATATCTGGGGTGGTGCCGTCGATGTGCTTTTTCATGTTTCATATGAAAGTTTTTGAATTACTTTATCAAGTATGGCGGTACAAAATGAGACATATTCAAAATTCAATAGCTCGGCTCAGACCACTGGCGTAGCGTGGTGGGGGCGGCGGGGGCGGCGGGGGCGGTCCGCCCCGGGTGTCACCCTCTAAGGGGTGACACCCATGAGGAAAATTTTAATATGTGTAACCTTCATCCTTCAACCTTTATCCTTGAGATTTACTATCAATTAGGTGGAGGTCGCGGTGAAACCCTCGAAAATTATATAAATTTGCTTTCAAGAGTATAATCTCAACCAATTTTTCAAAAATAGGTAGATTTAGTGCAATTGAAAACAAACGTGCTAACTCTCACAAATTTTTGATAACAAAATGATTTCATTGCAACCTGGTGAAGGTGACACCCAGGAGCAAAGGGGTGACACCCAAATTTGCCGCCCCGGGTATCACCCGGTCACGCTACGCCACTGGCTCAGACCCTGCTTTCAAACCTAATATTTGACATGGTGATGGGCTAGGGTATGCAGAACATATCTGGGGTGGTGCCGTCCATGTGCTTTTTCATGTTTCATATGAAAATTTTTGAATTACTTTATCAAGTATGGCGGTACAAAATGAGACATATTCAAAATTCAATAGCTCGGCTCAGACCCTGCTTTCAAACCTAATATTTGACATGGTGATGGGCCAGGGTATGCAGAACATATCAGGGGTGGTGCCGTCAATGTGCTTTTTCATGTTTCATATAAAAATTTTTGAATTACTTTATCAAGTATGGCGGTACAAAATGAGACATATTCAAAATTCAATAGCTCGGCTCAGACCCTGCTTTCAAACCTAATATTTGACATGGTGATGGGCTAGGGTATGCAGAACATATCTGAGGTGGTGCCGTCGATGTGCTGTTTCATGTTTCATATAAAAGTTTTTGAATTACTTTATCAAGTATGGCGGTACAAAATGAGACATATTCAAAATTCAATAGCTCGGCTCAGACCCTGCTTTCAAACCTAATATTTGACATAATGATGGGCCAGGGTATGCAAAACATATCTGGAGTGGTGCCGTCGATGTGCTTTTTCATGTTTCATATAAAACTTTTTGAATTACTTTATCAAGTATGGCGGTACAAAATGAGACATATTCAAAATTCAATAGCTCGGCTCAGACCCTGCTTTCAAACCTAATATTTGAGATGGTGATGGGCTAGAGTATGCAAAACATATCTGGGGTACTGCCGTTGATGTGCTTTTTCATGTTTCATATAAAAATTTTTAAATTACTTTATCAAGTATGGCGGTACAAAATGACACATATTCAAAATTCAATAGCTCGGCTCAGACCCTGCTTTCAAACCTAATATTTGACATGGTGATGGACCAGGGTATGCAAAACATATCTGGGGTGGTGCCGTTGATGTGCTTTTTCATGTTTCATATAAAAATTTTTTGAATTTTTTTATCAAGTATGGCAGTACAAAATGAGGCATATTCAAAATTCAATAGCTCGGCTCAGACCCTGCTTTCAAACCTAATATTTGACATGGTGATGGACCAGGGTATGCAGAACATATCTGGGGTGGTACCGTCGATGTGCTTTTGCATGTTTCATATAAAAATTTTTGAATTACTTTATCAAGTATGGCGGTGCAAAATGAAACATATTCAAAATTCAATAGCTCGGCTCAGACCCTGCTTTCAAACGTGATATTTGACATGGTGATGGGCCAGGGTATGCAAAACATATCTGGAGTACTGCCGTTGATGTGCTTTTTCATGTTTCATATAAAACTTTTTGAATTACTTTATCAAGTATGGCGGTACAAAATGAGACATATTCAAAATTCAATAGCTCGGCTCTGACCCTGCTTTCAAACCTAATATTTGACATGGTGATGGACCAGGGTATGCAAAACATATCTGGGGTGGTGCCGTTGATGTGCTTTTTCATGTTTCATATAAAAATTTTTTGAATTTTTTTATCAAGTATGGCAGTACAAAATGAGGCATATTCAAAATTCAATAGCTCGGCTCAGACCCTGCTTTCAAACCTAATATTTGACGTGGTGATGGGCCAGGGTATGCAAAACATATCTGGGGTACTGCCGTTGATGTGTTTTTTCATGTTTCATATAAAAATTTTTGAATTACTTTATCAAGTATGGCGGTACAAAATGAGACATATTCAAAATTCAATAGCTCGGCTCAGACCCTGCTTTCAAACCTAATATTTGACATGGTGATGGGCCAGGGTATGCAGAACATATCTGGGGTGGTACCGTCGATGTGCTTTTTCATGTTTCATATGAAAATTTTTGAATTTCTTTATCAAGTATCGCGGTACAAAATGAGACATATTCAAAATTCAATAGCTCGGCTCAGACCCTGCTTTTAAACCAAATATTCGACATGGTGATGTGCTAGGGTATGCAGAACATATCTGGGGTGGTGCCGTCGATGTGCTTTTTCATGTTTCATATAAAAATTTTTGAATTACTTTATCAAGTATGGCGGTACAAAATGAGACATATTCAAAATTCAATAGCTCGGCTCAGACCCTGCTTTCAAACCTAATATTTGACATGGTGATGGGCTAGGGTATGCAGAACATATCTGGGGTGGTGCCGTCGATGTGCTTTCTCATGTTTCATATAAAACTTTTTGAATTACTTTATCAAGTATGGCGGTACAAAATGAGACATATTCAAAATTCAATAGCTCGGTTCAGACCCTGCTTTCAAACCTAATATTTGACACGGTGATGGGCTAGAGTATGCAGAATATATCTGGGGTGGTGCCATCGATGTGCTTTTTCATGTTTCATATAAAAGTTTTTGAATTACTTTATCAAGTATGGCGGTACAAAATGAGACATATTCAAAATTCAATAGCTCGGCTCAGACCCTGCTTTTAAACCTAATATTTGACATGGTGATGGGCCAGGGTATGCAGAACATATCTGTGGTGGTACCGTCGATGTGCTTTTGCATGTTTCATATAAAAATTTTTGAATTACTTTATCAAGTATGGCGGTACAAAATGAAACATATTCAAAATTCAATAGCTCGGCTCAGACCCTGCTTTCAAACGTGATATTTGACATGGTGATGGGCCAGGGTATGCAAAACATATCTGGGGTACTGCCGTTGATGTGTTTTTTCATGTTTCATATAAAAATTTTTGAATTACTTTATCAAGTATGGCGGTACAAAATGAGACATATTCAAAATTCAATAGCTCGGCTCAGACCCTGCTTTCAAACCTAATATTTGACATGGTGATGGGCCAGGGTATGCAAAACATATCTGGGGTGGTGCTGTCGATGTGCTTTTTCATGTTTCATATAAAATTTTTGAATTACTTTATCAAGTATGGCGGTACAAAATGAGACATATTCAAAATTCAATAGCTCGGCTCTGACCCTGCTTTCAAACCTAATATTTGACATGGTGATGGACCAGGGTATGCAGAACATATCTTGGCTGGTGCCGTCGATGTGCTTTTTCATGTTTCATATAAAATTTTTTGAATTACTTTATCAAGTATGGCGGTACAAAATGAGACATATTCAAAATTCAATAGATCGGCTCAGACCCTGCTTTTAAACCAAATATTCGACATGGTGATGTGCTAGGGTATGCAGAACATATCTGGGGTGGTGCCGTCGATGTGCTTTTTCATGTTTCATATAAAAATTTTTGCAATACTTTATCAAGTATGGCGGTACAAAATGAGACATATTCAAAATTCAATAGCTCGGCTCAGACCCTGCTTTCAAACCTAATATTTGACATGGTGATGGGCTAGGGTATGCAGAACATATCTGGGGTGGTGCCGTCGATGTGCTTTCTCATGTTTCATATAAAACTTTTTGAATTACTTTATCAAGTATGGCGGTACAAAATGAGACATATTCAAAATTCAATAGCTCGGTTCAGACCCTGCTTTCAAACCTAATATTTGACACGGTGATGGACCAGGGTATGCAGAATATATCTGGGGTGGTGCCATCGATGTGCTTTTTCATGTTTCATATAAAAGTTTTTGAATTACTTTATCAAGTATGGCGGTACAAAATGAGACATATTCAAAATTCAATAGCTCGGCTCAGACCCTGCTTTTAAACCTAATATTTGACATGGTGATGGGCCAGGGTATGCAGAACATATCTGGGGTGGTACCGTCGATGTGCTTTTGCATGTTTCATATAAAAATTTTTGAATTACTTTATCAAGTATGGCGGTACAAAATGAAACATATTCAAAATTCAATAGCTCGGCTCAGACCCTGCTTTCAAACGTGATATTTGACATGGTGATGGACCAGGGTATGCAAAACATATCTGGGGTACTGCCGTTGATGTGTTTTTTCATGTTTCATATAAAAATTTTTGAATTACTTTATCAAGTATGGCGGTACAAAATGAGACATATTCAAAATTCAATAGCTCGGCTCAGACCCTGCTTTCAAACCTAATATTTGACATGGTGATGGGCCAGGGTATGCAGAACATATCTGGGGTGGTACCGTCGATGTGCTTTTTCATGTTTCATATGAAAATTTTTGAATTTCTTTATCAAGTATCGCGGTACAAAATGAGACATATTCAAAATTCAATAGCTCGGCTCAGAGCCTGCTTTCAAACCAAATATTTGACATGGTGATGTGCTAGGGTATGCAGAACATATCTGGGGTGGTGCCGTCGATGTGCTTTTTCATGTTTCATATAAAATTTTTGAATTACTTTATCAAGTATGGCGGTACAAAATGAGACATATTCAAAATTCAATAGCTCGGTTCAGACCCTGCTTTCAAACCTAATATTCGACATGGTGATGTGCTAGGGTATGCTGAACATATCTGGGGTGGTGCCGTCGATGTGCTTGTTCATGTTTCATATAAAATTTTTTTAATTACTTTATCAAGTATGGCGGTACAAAATGAGACATATTCAAAATTCAATAGCTCGGTTCAGACCCTGCTTTCAAACCTAATATTCGACATGGTGATGGGCCAGGGTATGCAGAACATATCTGGGGTGGTACCGTCGATGTGCTTTTGCATGTTTCATATAAAAAATTTTGAATTACTTTATCAAGTATGGCGGTACAAAATGAAACATATTCAAAATTCAATAGCTCGGCTCAGACCCTGCTTTTAAACGTGATATTTGACATGGTGATGGGCCAGGGTATGCAAAACATATCTGGGGTACTGCCGTTGATGTGCTTTTTCATGTTGCATATAAAAATTTTTGAATTACTTTATCAAGTATGGCGGTACAAAATGAGACATATTCAAAATTCAATAGCTCGGCTCAGACCCTGCTATCAAACCTAATATTTGACATGGTGATGGGCTAGGGTATGCAAAACATATCTGGGGTGGTGCCGTCAATGTGCTTTTTCATGTTTCATATAAAAATTTTTGAATTACTTTATCAAGTATGGCGGTACAAAATGAGACATATTCAAAATTCAATAGCTCGGCTCAGACCCTGCTTTCAAACCTAATATTTGACATGGTGATGGGCCAGGGTATGCAAAACATATCTGGGGTGGTGCCGTCGATGTGCTTTTTCATGTTTCATATAAAAATTTTTGAATTACTTTATCAATTATGGCGGTACAAAATGAGGCATATTCAAAATTCAATAGCTCGGCTAAGACCCTGCTTTCAAACCTAATATTTGACATGGTGATGGGCCAGGGTATGCAGAACATATCTGGGGTGGTGCCGTCGATGTGCTTTTTCATGTTTCATATAAAAATTTTTGAATTACTTTATCAAGTATGGCGGTACAAAATGAGACATATTCAAAATTCAATAGCTCGGCTCAGACCCTGCTTTCAAACCTAATATTTGACATGGTGATGGACCAGGGTATGCAGAACATATCTGGGGTGGTGCCGTCGATGTGCTTTTTCATGTTTCATATAAAAATTTTTGAATTTCTTTATCAAGTATGGCGGTACAAAATGAGACATATTCAAAATTCAATAGCTCGGCTCTGACCCTGCTTTCAAACCTAATATTTGACATGGTGATGGGCCAGGGTATGCAGAACATATCTGGGGTACTGCCGTTGATGTGCTTTTTCATGTTTCAAATAAAAATTTTTGAATTACTTTATCAAGTATGGCGGTACAAAATGAGACATATTCAAAATTCAATAGCTCGGCAGACCCTGCTTTCAAACCTAATATTTGACATGATGATGGGCTAGGGTATGCAGAACATATCTGGGGTGGTGCCGTCGATGTGCTTTTTCATGTTTCATATAAAAATTTTTGAATTAGTGTACCCGTATTAATTCTAAATTTATTTACAACGGGCAGCCTAACGGCGCTAACGCAGCACGCAAGTCGGCTAAAGCTTATTTTGTTTGAGGTTTTAGTCACCGTATAATTTTATTCCCTTTGGATGGTTGATCTTTCTCGGTGAAATATACACACTATGTTTGCTTTAACATGACGTTTCGGCGTACTGTTATTCAGCCATCGTCAGATCTAAAATTTTATTTCTCCATTAGTTACACAACACGTACTACACAAATTTTTATTTTCAACTTACATGACAAAACAACATTCTTCTCCCACCAGTGTGGTTTGCTTACTGACCTTTTTTATTATTATTATTATTTTTTTTTTTTTTTATTTATTACTCATATACCTTCCCTGTGTTGGTAACTTTTAATTTTCTGTTACGGTATGAGATATTGCTCGGATCTTACTCACTAAACCATTGTAGGCTGAGTCCATATATATATATATATATATATATATATATATATATATATATATATATATATATATATATATATATATATATATATATATATATATATATATATATATATATATATATATATATATATATACACTGTTCGTTCGCTAACTGGGCTGAGGGCCTAGCCCAGTTAACGAATGTCGCTCGCTAACTGGGCTGACATTTCAAATGTCGTCAAATATCGAGGGGGATTTCGATGTAATGGCGCTAGGCAAAACTCTCAGCGAAAATTTGAAAATGTTTCAAATCAATACACTAAGAATCCTGACTGATGAACAGAAAATAAGAAAAAATAAATTATTAGCCTTGCGTGTGCTTTATATGCACTTACCGTTGCCTGGAAACATATTCTTTTCATAAAACATTTATTTGACCTGGAAACGAATAGATAAACATCTAGTGGATCGCATGTGTTATGACAACCAAAATCCATTGAACTGAAAAAATCCATCTCAATTCACTATTCATGTGCCCCTATCTCTTTTTGACAGCAATATGCCAAGCGCTGATTTTTGACGTTCATCTGCTTTTTAACTGGGCTATAGCCCAGTTAGCGAACGCCCAGTTAAAAAGAAGCCCAGTTAAACAGCACCCAGTTAGCGAACAGTTACCGTATATATATATATATATATATATATATATATATATATATATATATATATATATATATATATATATATATATATATATATATATATATATATATATATATATATATATATATATATATATATATATATATATATATATATATATATATATATATATATATATATATATATATATATATATATATATATATATATATATATATATATATATATATATATATATATATATATATATATATATATATATATATATATATATATATATATATATATATATATATATATATATATATATCTTTTTTTTTCTTTTCATTACTGCGTGAGATGTGCATCACTCCTTCCGGAAGAACCACCAAAAAAAAAATTTTAAAAACCCAAGCAGATGCCACGTTGGCCTCAGTGGCAGCTGCAAAAACTTCCTTCACATTCACATCAAACACATCCTTCCAACATCCATTACCATTATCCTCCTGGAAGAGAATACCAACATCCTTCACAATATCCCGAATATCCACCACCACATTCCCAATGCAATTTCCAACATCCATGTCCATGTCCGCATTATGAACCACAGGTAAACGGAAATCGGTATCCGCATTCTCAGGAAATATCTTATGGGACGGCCCCCGGACCTGCAAACTTGCCACCCTTCGCGCCGGCAACGCGACCACCCGTCGCTCCGGCTAGGCGACCATCCATCGCGCCGGCTATGACATCACCCATTGCACCGGCCAATGCGCCGCCCGTCGCACCGGTCTACGCACCGGCCAAACCGCCGCCTGTCACACCGGTCTACACGCCGGCCAATGCGCCTGCTAACGCACCGGTCTACGCTCTGACAAACCAACCGCCCATTGCGTCGGCCAACGCACCACCCGTTGCACCGATCAAAGTGCCGGATGACGCACCGTCTATCGCGCCGTCCGTTGCAATGGTCCACGCGCCGGATAATACGCCATCCATTGCGTCGGCCAACACGCCACCGATCTCGCCGCCTCATGTGCAACAATAAAAATTAAAAATCCTTAAAACCCAGATAAGCAAATTTACATTACTATAGTAGACCGTATCCGATATTCCTATTCCAAAAAAAAAAACACCGAAATGATTGCAATCGTTTTTTTTTCAGATGCCAAACCACGAACTGAGAGAAGAATTGGCCCTAGAGACCAAAAAAGCTTTTGTTTTTCAATAAATAAATAAAAAATATAAAATAAAACTTTATTTAAGTATAATATAATATGACTCAATATCTCTACTTTTTGGATTCTTTTCTGGTTTTATTAGTTGTAAAAATCTTAATGTTTAGGCTATTTCATCACCAGCCTATTTCGTTTGGTTTCGTACAAAGGTTTAATCAAATCATACTATGCGATCGATTTATTTTATGTCGATTTATTTCGAGTACTGTCAACTCCCTTGAAAATCGGTCTATTTGTCGGAATTACAACTAAGAGATTGTGCTAACGAGAACCTGTTGAGTATGGTAAAAAATAGAAGGGACATTTTACTGGGCTACAAACGAAAACATGATCATAGTAACTGCCGTAAAGAGAGCTGTTTATTAACCTACGGCAAGTTTCTCGCCTTATCGCTCGCGTTCGCGTTCACCATGACAGAGGCTCGTAAAAAATGTGTATTTTTCTGTATTCTATTCGTGTGCCTACCTCTTAGGTGCCTACAAGTGCTTGGGGTTGTGGTAGTTAGGCTTAGAATCCGACCTTAAAGCTCGCCTAAAACCGTAAAAAGGTTGGGAGAAATTTCTGGAAGAAAACTCAGGTCTATAACCGTGTTTTTCCCCATGTACTCTCGAATCCCGCTTAGCCAAATGTCGGATGTCCAGAAAAAATCAATGAAAAGCAAGTTCCTACTTAGTTAAATGCCCGACGCCCAGCAGAAATCAAACAGAAGTAATAAAAGAGCAAAAGAAGAGCGTTGGTCGTCGTTAACGCAAATACAATATAATTACAATCAGGCGCAAATATTCCACGTTGGACGAAGAAACAGATTTTAAAGCCTACTCGCACCTATACAAATTCCCATTCGGAATTGCTTGTGAAAACCGAATCGGCCAGTTTGGCGGTTATGCGGGAAACGCATTGAAAAACTGATGTTCGGATGAAATATTTGTGAGGTAGAACTACCAGTGCTTTAGTACGAACATTTTGTGAAACATCACATCATTTTGTTAACCAAGCTTTGTAAACCTGCGATCAAAAATCACTGCGTTTTTCCTTTTTTGAGTACATCATTATATATATATATATATATATATATATATATATATATATATATATATATATATATATATATATATATATATATATATATATATATATATATATATATATATATATATATATATATATATATATATATATATATATATATATATATATATATATATATATATATATATATATATATATATATATATATATATATATATCTATATATATATATATTTACAGGCACTCTAACGCATCGCTATAGCGACCGCAATTATTGTGCGTAGAAAGTAACGTGTCGATTTTTTATAGTGTACTCCCACGTAGCGCAATTTGGCATTAGGGAACCTGTATATGTATTAGAGAAATGATATTTGGCAACTGTCAACATCAAAACGGGTAACGGCAATGCAAAATTATACAGCTCGCCCGTTTTGATGTTGACAGTTGCCTTAACGGTGAGTGTCTCGGCGTCTCTCTGGTGTATAGGCTGACTATTTGGCATGGTTGTCTCACGCAGTGTAACACTTCGCTGAATGAGCGAGTTATGTGATATACGAATGTTCCCTCAAGTATCGATCCTAAAATCCGAAATATTAACCCGAGGGAATCGATTTTTTTCGAAGCTGATGCAATCCCGCCCAATGCTAGTTAGGGCGTTTAAAAATCGCTTCTTGGATAGTTGTATGTTTTTTGAGCTAGTGAAATTTTAAGAAAAAATAGTGTTTTTTGAAGTTTTAAGGCGAAACAAACAAGTAAGCACTTATTAGAACCAAAAATCCTTGTTTCTAAATAAAAATAAATTTATTTTTGATATTTATTCGATAAAATTTAACCTAAAAACCGTGCGTGCTTGTTCATTTTGAGCACGCTACATAATTTGGTATTTTTCGTATCAATATTCATTCAATTGGGTTTCACATGTATTCGAAATTTTCATATTTGTAATTGAGATTCCACGTGCATGGAAATGAAACAATTGAAGTTTTATTATTTCTGCTAATTAGAAGAAACATAACCTTTAAAATGCAAAAGAATTATATAGGGTGTCAGCTCTATTCTCGTCAGGATTTACCGATTATCGTCCGGGTGGTAGAGCTTCAATTTCTCATATGATGGTTCTTCATGATGCAGCGCATCTTCCTGCAAAAGATTAGTTTTCTATGACTTCATTAACCCCCCCGGACGATAATTGGACAAACCTAACGATAATAGAGCCGATACTCAGTCATCTTAAGTTAGACTTATGCTCGTCTACTTATGCGCATTTTATAGTTCATACCAGAGTACATAGTAAACCTTCTTAATCTCAGAAAACAATTGCACAATGCAAAAGCGCAGACTTTCGGAAGGCAAAGCACATTTTTAGTGGCACAATCTATCACTTTCCTAAATAGATAATTCACTTCCACTATTATAGTGTTTTTCAGTGGCGAAGTGTAACTGAGTCACACCCGGTGCGGATAATTTGAGTACCACTCTCGAACTCATGTGTGCCACTCCGCTATCTTGCAGCCAATATGAGAAAATGTATGACAATTTATAATTATTCTCGCTGATGTAACCCTTTTGAAGGTGACACGCGTGTACATATTCTCATGGATCATTCCCCATGATATCATTTTGTAGGTTGCTTCCGGTTTTCCAATCCGCCAGACTAGCAAATATAGTGACTATAAGAAGAAAAATTTTCTGTGACGGGTTAATTGACAGTAACTGACAGAGTTAGACGAGATGGACAACAAAAACTGACCAAATCAGCATGGCGTTGAGATAAAGATAACTAATAATAATCGCAGTACCTGCAATTACCAGAACATCAAAACAATTCGATGCGACATTTGCCCGTGAACAATCAGTACTTAATTTCTGTGTTGCCGCTGTTGTAGTGTTATATTTAAAATTATGTGTTTTCGTAAAAGGCTATAAATGATTCTGTCTGAATATTATCACTTTCAATTGCGTAGCACATTAAACCATAATCCAGCGGTTCTCAACCTGGGGTACGCGTACCCCTGGGGGTACTCGAAAGCCTTCAGGGGGTACGCGAAAGAAAAATCAATAATGGCGGACAAAGCAATTTTTCTCTAAAATACTTCATTTGTTTTTCAATCTTGCTCTTAAAACATGACTGTAGCAATCAAACAAACCATAGTTTAATTTGAAACCTAAACAAGACTCTCTCCTACTCTGCGAAAACAATCCAATCCAATCGATATGAAAAATATCGCCAAGGGGTACGCGAATAAAAAAAGGTTGAGAACCGCTGCCATAATCAATCATTTTACACTCAGATTTCAATGCTTGCACAGGTCAAATGCCGAGACACGGTAAAATACCGTGGATTCCAATGAAAATTGATATGGGTCGACATAATAGAATGATTAGGATCGTTTTTCGACATTCATATGTGAAGAGCATTAGGGATTAGCGTGCGATTTATTTTCAGTGTACGTCCAGACCTAGGACATTCAGAACTATTACACTTATTCTCGTTTTAATTGTTCAGTAATTTTTATTACGGTCATGTTCAGTAAATTTGAAAAAATATTGATCATTTTGTAATTTTCTCAAAAATAACTGATGTCGGTTGAAGTTTTCACCGAATTACCGTTATGAAAAAGGCACTTGACGAGCTCAGCAAAAACATTACTGACCTTTTCTGTAAACTAAAGTATGTTCTGCACTTTCATAAAGTTCAGTAAATATTTGAGGATCTGTCAGCATCTTCCTAAGTGTTGCTGAAAACTCTTCAATTGTTTAACTGAACTCTTGTTGTTTTTTACTCTGTTCGGCAATTTCTGCATCTGTCAAAACGAAACATCAAATGTCCGCCATTTTCAAATATTCAGAGTTTCGAAGCTGAGTTTTTAAGTATTTCGCGTGTGATATTCAAAAAAAATGGATATCTTTCAAATCTACAAGAAAACGACGTGGAGGTATACAATCTATTCAGTCAGCATATGGAAATTTTTCCACCACAGGAGAGCAGTTTACTAGAAGCCTGTAACAAAAAGCCTGTTTTCATCATAACATTAAACGTATCAAGTTTTCACTCGAATGTGCTGGGAACACCAGTATAATCGATCTAAACAATCCGAAATTCCTTTCTAAAATCATTCAACAGTTGCAATAGCAACTTTTACAATGGTTCATATTTCTCTCGTAACCATGAAAAAACTTTACGTTTACAGAATGCTCGGTAATTTGTGACGAATAGTTAGCTTTGTAAATACCGAATAATGCAGCAATTTCTGATGAACGCTTACAGAGCTATCGGTGCTTATTACGGGAGTCACTTCACGGTGAAATCAGAGTGAAGTGAACAAAATCCTATTACGGGACTCACGTAAGTGAGAAAAACGTCGCAAAGTGACATCTGCTGCGGAATCTGGGTTATTGGTGCTTATTACGGGAGTCACTTCACGGTGAAATATATTTCACTCTCACGCTCACTCCACTTTTTTAGACCTATTCTCGATTCCACCTCAAGTGAGGTGACAAAAATCACCTCCGTGAAGTTAGATTGACAGTGAAGTGAAATAGAGAATAGGACAAGTGAAATGAGCGAGTTTCCCAGCTCAAAAATTTCAAGTCCCGGAAAGTCGATTGAGCTGAAAATTTGTATGAGGACATTTTTCGACAAGAGGAAACTTTTGAGCCCTACCACTAAACGAAATTCGAAGGTAAATTTTTACCTTACGTTCCACCGGCCGCAGCTCAAAAATTTGCAAGCCCCAGAAAGTCGATTTTTTTTCAAGGAAAAAAAAAGGATTAGCCTTGTTACTGGAAAGTAAATCCCATATATATTATCACTAGATTACAAATCAATCGATTTTAAAACTTCCCTATCTTCGTGAAATCATTTCGCCGTTCAAAATGGTCGTGAAATAATTCCACGCGAAACGTCGCTTTTTCCGTTTCCACTTCACTCATATGACACTCATAATAACCCAGATTCCACGGCAGATGTCACCTTGCGACGTTTTTCTCACTTACGTGAGTCCCGTAATAGGACTTCATTCACTTCACTCTGATTTCACCGTGAAGTGACTCCCGTAATAAGCACCATTATGAGTGTCATATCAGTGAAGTGAGAACGGAAAAAGCGACGTTTCGCGTGGAATTATTTCACCACCATTTTGAACGGTGAAACGATTTCACGAAGATGCCATAAGTTCTAAAGTTGATTTATTCTTCAGTAACGAAACGAATCAGAATTTGATCCGTGCCTTAAAGCGGTCAAATTTTAATTTTTTTGCCTAACGAAAAAAATGCAAACTAGTTCAGGAAATTTTCGATACCGAAAAAAACATTTTTTTTGATGCCGAATGTGTTAGAAATGCAGAACACGTCAAGATCTGGTGTTATCTAAATATACGGGAAAAAACGACTTTCTGGGACTTAGAGATTTTTGAGCTGGGAAACAATCTCATTTCACTTGTCCTATTCTCAATTTCACTTCACTGTCAATCTAACTCCACGGTGCTTTTTGTCACCTCACTTGAGATGGAATTGGGAATAGGTCTAAAAAAGTGAAGTGAGCGTGAGAGTGAAATATATTTCACCGTGAAGTGATTCCCGTAATTCTTCGTGATTCCTCGTCAAGCAAATAAATTGCTGAACAGATTGCTGATGGCTCAGCTTTTGAGAACTCGTTAAAAAGATTGCTGAGTTCGGTAAAAGAAACTAAGTGTGTAAGACAGGGCGTGACAAGAGAAATCTATAATTACGCAGTGAAAGCCCTCTCTGATTAGTCGATTTTATTTAGCGCACTGTTAAATTTTATTATTAGTCGGTACGGTTGGCCGTGCTGCAAAAACGCACTCTAGCACAAAAACAGATTTTTTTTTAATATAAAAGGCTAATCAGGGACCGCTACCGTTCGGTTTCATATCAGTTTCTTCTGAATATATGTAACTGTGTATAGTTCCCAATTGATATGTTTAATAGCTCTTAAACCTAGAGTGGAAGAGAGAGAAAACGAGAAAAAAGACGGAAAAACGAAATAAATGAAACGATATAGAGAAAATTGAAAAGAGAACGAGTGTAGAATGTAGAGGAAAAGAAGATAGCTAGATAGAAGATGGACAAAAAAGATAAAGGTTGTGAAGAAAAATATATAGAGGGACTGTAGAATAGAGAGGGGACCGTTAAGGAAACTGTCAACATCAAAACGGGTGAGCTGTATGTTTTGCATTACCGTTATCCGTTTTGATGTTGACGGTTGCCTTAACGGTGAGTGTTCCTGCGTCTCTCTGGTGTAGAGATAAGTGACTTTTCACCTACGCAGACTAGTGAACGTGTAAACCCGTGTAGATTTGCTTTTGTTTTTTCCAAACTGTAAATCATCGCAGCTCGTTGCTTCGACTTTTTATCACTTTTTACCATTTTTGGTCGGTTATGTTTAGCAGCTTCTTCCGATTCATGATCAAGGATGAACAACTTATTCAGAAACGAGTTTAGAACTTATAATAAGTGTTCAACTAGTTATTTGTCCAACTGCTGAGAAAAAAAATAGCATTGCAAACAGAACAGCGATTTGTAAATATTTTCCTCAATGAGTGGCACTAACACATTCGTACGTAAATAGGTCTATTGTCCGGAGTTTGTGAGGACGCATTCAACTTCAAGATTGCTTCCATCGTACAACGAACGAATTCCTTCTGGTATTACGACTGTAAGGGTCCCCAGCACCAAACATAGACAATTTTTTTGTTTTTCCTCGGTATACCTCCTGCTATATATAGGGATACCATCCGTCCTTATTTAGCAGGACATGTCCTGATTTTGAGATCCATTTGGAGCGTTCTGATTTATTTTTCATATTTTAGCATTTGTCCTGGTTTTTCTGAATGATGCCGGATATTCAAAAAGGAAGCAAACTGTTCAGTACTTTCATCTTGACTCCGGGAAGAAACGAACTTATTTTGAACGTTTTTTTTCTTTGGTTGAATCTTGACGAGAAAAATTATCTGTTGTTGAAATCGTTAAACGTTTTTTGACAATTGTTAAGTTTATTTCCAATAGTTTACTAGTGTTGCATTTTTTAAGGTATCTACTAACGCCTAATAAATCAAAGTTGCAAAATTGAATCGTTCGAGAAATACGTTAAATATGTGTTTTTTGGCGTATTTTGAAGTGCAAATCTAAAATTTGGTGTTTTTTATTGATACTTCAAAAGATAACAATAGCTTAGATCAAATTTTTGCCGAAAAAAATTGTCCTGATTTTTAACTTCGACGAAATGGTAACCCTAGCTATATAGGAGCCGGCTATATTACAAGAAGCCCAAACAGCCATAAGCATTAGGAAATAGCATTTTATCCGCACTAATTCAGCCTTGTTAATGCCAAATAGCTTTATATCATGTTTTTTAATGTTTAGGGCATTATGCTAAACTAGCATTACTGAGAGCAAAATATGCGCTTAAAGGGCTACCGTAAGTGCTACGATGTAGTGTTTTAAATGCATATAGAGGACGCATTACATTTTTTCGTAAGTACCATTAACGAGCGATATCGAGTGGTCAATTAAAAATAGACGGAACATGGTTACTCCACGTAAATGGAAAAAAACTTTAAGGAGTGCGAATTTTCGACGCATAGTTCGGGTATATGAAAGCATGAAACTTTCCGAAATACCCAATACAAAACAACTGCAAACTAGTGAGTTGGATCCAGGATCTACATCTCCTGGGCTCGTGGTTTCTGAACAGTCAATATCAGAAGATGAAAAAGAGTCCCAGATGAATTCCAAACGATGTTGAGGAAGAACACATTCACAAAATAAACCATATGCACTTCTGAATATTTTTTTGCTTTCGTTCCATACACCAAATAACTCTTAAATCACATGTCAGAAAAGAGAAGAGAATCTCATGGGTGCTCCAAATCAGCACTAGTGATGCATATCAATGGTTGCCACCTGCAGCATTTTATCAGCTCGCTATTTCGCCTTTTTAACATTATATCAGATATATACAAGCACTTAGGTCAGAATAAGTTCTTACCCTGGTTACTTGGGAGAATAAGCATTACCGTTTCATCCATGATTTAAGAATACGATGTGACCACTCAAATAGCTTGATCAATATGTTACAAAATCAATGTAACAAACACAAAACTTATTCGAACTAGCGCGAAGTGTCCGATGTTTTTATGCACTAACACATTCTCCGCGTTTCGTTCTCTCACCACTGTTGCACACATTCATTTATCCTATGGCTCATATATCAGAGAGCTTTTTTTGTGACTATTCGTATCAGTACTTTCAAAACCAAATCCATGTACGAATGAGCGAAACAAACAGGGAACTGTTTGATGTCTAGCTTTTGTTTACAGCAAACTGATATTAAATGAACGGTTTTCCAAAAGTGAGTAAAACAGAAAAATATGAGAACTGAGTGAAAGTTACTTAGTTTCGTTAATCAATGTTACTCATTTTTTGACATTTTGAATCAAAATACAAAAGTGAGTACTTTCTACTACGACGGGTCCCGTCGTGATGCGGTATATTTTTCCAAATCTGTATCATATTTCCAGTTCACTTAGTTTTCGTTCTCTCCACTTCACACACTGTCTGTTTAATGAACTTGCGTGTATATGTATTTTTATATTATTCTGGGGTCTCTAAAGCAGCGATCCCAGA
The DNA here is from genome assembly GCF_029784165.1 of Wyeomyia smithii. NCBI lineage: Eukaryota > Metazoa > Arthropoda > Insecta > Diptera > Culicidae > Wyeomyia > Wyeomyia smithii. The sequence continues at coordinate 151,910,556 of NC_073696.1, forward strand.
TTGGAAGACATGTCTTCAAATCAAAGACATTTACAGTGCGGTGAAGACATCCTTGTTTGTGAAGACAAATGAATAGACTGACCAGATTTTCTCGAGATAAGAACTGGGCAAATGGGTTCAAAAAACGGGACACATGATAAAATTGATTTTTGACAATTTTTACTAACCAAAGCATGCAAACATTTATTCTTGCTTTGATGATCTTGCCCGATCCTGAAGTGTGATTTGTTGCAAAGAATTCCTGAAATTTGTTACACGATGATCGAGATTTTGACTAACAATTATGGTCTCAACTTTCAATCGCGACTCTTCATCAGTTCACGATAGGGGATGTCCTTCCAGTGGTGCGATACTGTCAGGAAGGCACAAAACGTACTCAGTAATTTTAGGAAATCCTGGCTGTTTGGAAACTTATTTTCCATTTAGAAAAATTTTAATGCAAGGCTAAATTCAAGATTTTTGCCTTTCTCCTAGAAAGGTATAGCAATCACTGGCAAAACCGAAGGTATGAAAGTGCTCCAAAAGGCCGAATGCCATATATCACTCGACTCTGTTTGACAAGCTGAGCATTTTCTGTATGTGTGTAAGTGCACGTCCAGATCGTCTTTTCTTTCACCCGTATTTATATCACAGACAAACAGACGTGCCGCTCGATGACGATTTCATCGACCAGAAAAATCACGATAGTTTTGCTTAGTGGGCGCTAGTGTCGCTATAAGCAAGCGTGCCTTTTCATTATCAAAGACAAAAACCATCAGTAATGTCGCTTGTGTTGATTTGAGCAAGCGTGCACACTGCACACCCATTAGCAAAGACAGACCGTTTTACGAAATATACAAATACACAATAGGCTCGCATGGTGGCGCATAAGTGTAACGTTTCGAATAAGGGCGAAGATTTTTCAGGATTCTTGTTTGAAGACACGCACGTCTGTTTGTCTGTGTTTATGTTATGAGTGAGACATGAACCAATCAATATGTTTCCAACTCTCAGCACGAATTGAATCTCAGTATGCACAGCAGCATCGAATCGTTACAACCGTTCTGTTCCTTGAAAACAGTCTACAGTCTACAGTTTTCCGGATTCTGGTCTTTGATATGCCAGGCACAGACTAACAGACATAACACTTCGAACAAATTGTACATCAAATCATCGTTCGGATGATACCAGTACTTAACGTGAGTAACACAAGCACCCTCTACTGCCGTGTTCGCGCTGCGTCTTGTTTTCCTACAACAGCGCTAGCGTACGTGCATGTGTCGATTCGGGAACCACAAAATATCTATTAGACTGCATGACAGCGCCCCAGACGGTGGTATCGCGCGATGACTCTAATTCGATTGGAAATTTGCAATGATCGTTTTTCGGCACGATGTTGCTAGTTTCCAGTGTTACGTCTGATAGTCTGTGTGCCAGGGTTCCTACACAGTTCATGTCATTGAATGAAAAACCTACGATTTTATCACTATTGTAGAAGCCAAGGAAGAAAAAACAGCAATTCGCATGGGAGTTTTACTTAATCACTTGATTGATACAATTTTCACTGAAAACTACTTGGTATGAAATTGTTCCGGTTTTTCGAAGCAAACTTTAGTTTATTTCAGTCGGATTGAAAAAATCTAACTAAAATGACTAAAATGGGAATGGTATGCGATTACCTTTAAGATGGGACAAACTAACATGATATTTGTTTCAAATTTCGTAGAGCAGAAATTTTGAGCTATGATCTAAAATGCATATGGAATTGGTATGCATTTCACGGAAGCATGGGCTCCTATTAAAATTCATTGTAATCGTAATCGGATGTAACTTGAGTTTTATTTATCAATATCATTAAAAATCAAAACTTTATTTTCTAAAATACTTCATGGCCAATTTGAACAACATTGGTTTCTAATGAACACCTTATCAAACAAATCCATAAAAATTAAGTGTGTGGTTCCACATTTACATAAAAACGTGATACATTTTTGATTTTTTTAGAATTTTATTTATTTAAAAAGGTACAGTATACTATCGAACATCACTTCTAAAAACCTTTGAAATGTAGCTAAAATCGGTTTCCATAAAAAAAGAACTTGATTATATGAAAACGATTTTTAATAATATGATGATTACTAACTACTTTTATTTGTTAATTGTTTTTTTTTTCAGGATGACTAGACAGAAGCGGACGCCCTTTACCGATTCTCAAATTAAATTTTTTATTAAATATTTTTCGTTTAAATATGGTGAAGACTGGCTCGTTAAAAATACATTAACGATCCAGAAACTTACCAAATTTTGGGCCTTGAATGTAATGCTAACAACCGTTTAAAGGTTTACTCATTGATAAGATCTCTAAAACGTGATCCTTCATTGATTCTAACTTATTTTGACAAAACTGCAGATCCCAGCCGGATAAAAGTTATGTCCAAAAATTCCAAATTCGAAATTGTTCAACCTCTCACAGTTCCAGAAACCATGGATGTTTCTGAAACCATCGAGAGTAATATTTCGAACGGTGCAACCGAAAACGAATTTGACATTCTGAAAAATGCAATTCCAATTGAAACTACTCGACAGGTAAAACTTTCCCAAATTATTGATGTGTCCGTGCCTATGGAAAGTGTAGCTGCATACTCCAATGAGAAAAAACCGATAAGCGAAAGCGATATCTCAATTGTTGAAAGTGATTTTGATATTCCTTTCACCCAAGAGATTGCATTAAGCTCTACTAATAAGGAAGAAAGACAACAAACATCTTTGCAAGCCATAATATCCGAGATTAATGGAATCGATTTTGATGTTCCCTTTACTCAGGAGGTGGCTTGCCAGAAAAACGAAATGGAGTTAAAGTTTTGCCACAATAAAAGTGCCTTTGAAAAGATGCCAGAAAAAGTGAGAGATAATAGAAAGATTCCCTTTCGTCTGGCTGATTTTTTTGACTCTGGGGAGAGACGTTCTTGGAAACGAGAACAACTCTCAACAGTATTAGATAAAAAATCAAAAAAATTGATAAGATATAGGGTGGGTCATCAAAGACGGAACCTCTATGAAACTATGGAAGAGAAAATTGCTTTCACGACCTATCATGATTTGATACGCCATCCAAATCATACATGTAAGGCATATTTTAAAGATATTAAGGACTACGTTCCCAAAAAAAAAGCGATGAGAAATATAAAGATATTCGCTTATTGCATGTTTAATACATGCAAAAGATTCATTTTTTCCGCAACATTTGACATGAATTCTGTGGTGTACAGAAAAAGACCAAGTCAAAGGCTAAGGCCGATCAGAATTTTGATTATGTAAAACGTACAGCGTGTTTACCAACACGCGCGAAAGCAATGCAAATAAATACCGCTGAGCTGGACTCGAGCGGCAGAAGATTCTTGATACAGTTCGTTGATCTCTGATCCGAAATCCTTGGAGTTCACTGACCTTATTTTACCTAGTTGTGATATATTAAAATTGGCGACGAAGTCAATTTGGTACGCGTGTGCAAAAATTTGAATAGCTAAAGAAATTGCTGATTAGTTGTGCAAAGGCACGCAAAAGTTTGGATTTGTTTGATATTTGTGAGGCACGGCAACGGCCGTAAGTGATTTTATAGAAGGAAAAAAGGGGACAAAAAGGTCAGTTGTTGAAAATTTAAAAAAAAAATTCGGGCACAACGGTGCTAATTTTTGTGAAAAGAATAAAAAAAGTGTGATACTCTGAGGGAAAAAAAGTGCTAAGGCAAAGGTCTTTTAAATAGTGTGCAGGCGAAGGTCTCGATTTTATTTGCAAAGGCAAAATATAGTGCAAATTTAACGAAAAGAAAGCAAAGGTTTTAAGAAGAAAGTGATTTGAAAAGTATTAAAAAAAAAAAAAAGAAAGTGTGTGCAATTTAAAAAAAAAATCATTTGATTCGCTGTGTTCCTCCAGCGGGAGAAGATTTATTTTAATTTCATTACCCGTCGGCTGTGTTGCTCAAAGTGCATTGAGTGCCAGTACTAAAACATTACGGCAACGGTGTAAGCGAGATCGACTGGAGAGCGTGTGAGTTCTGCGCGCTAAATCTAAAGGTTCTACGGGAGATTTGTCTATTTCGATTCTGCCTTGCGCTCCTGCTCCGATTCTACAGCATACAACACTATATCGATCGTAAACGGAGAGCGTGAGAAGGTTTGGTAAATTACATCGACTCTGGTAAGCGACTTTATTTTTCTCTTTTGTGACTCGTTAGGGTGACTCTACTTTTCATTAGTGCTGCAGATTTGGTTGAAATGGCTTCGAACATTGTCGGTTCGATTGAGCCCTACGTCCCTGGTGCTTCATTCACCAATTATGTTGAGCGGTTAGGGTTCGTATTTCAGTACAATAATGTACCGGAAAGCTCACAGAAAGCTTTATTTATAACGCTTAGCGGACCAGCAGTGTTTGAGGAACTCAAACTGCTGTATCCGGCGAGAGACTTATCCACCTTGCAATACGCTGAGATAATTAAGAAATTAAAAGAACGTTTTGATAAAAAAGAATCAGATCTTATACAACGATTTAAATTTTACAACCGCGTTCAAGGGGAAGATGAGTCCGCAGAGAATTTCGTTTTGGCTGTCAAGCTTCAAGCGGAATTCTGTGAGTTTGGAGAGTTTAAAGACACCGCGATTAGGGACAAGTTTTTGATGGGAGTTTTCAACAAAGATTTACAGCAGAAAATGTTAAGCGAGGAAAATTTGACGTTGGCTTCGGCGGAGCGCATGTTAGTGAATTGGGAGTTGGCAGGATCGAGAGCAAGAATGATAAGTGGTAGAACAGAACAGGTGGCTTCGGTAAAAAACAGATTGGGTAGGCGAGATGAATATTTGAACGAACGAAATGGTAGAAATAGAAGCAGAAGTAGAAGTAGGTCAGGTTTTCACATGAGAAATAGAAGCAGGAGTAATAACAGAGATAGAAGTAGGAGCAGATCGAAAAAATATAATTACAACAAACCGGTAGTCTCTTGCTATTTTTGTGGAAAACCAGGACATATTTTGAAGAGATGCTTCAAATACATCAACAGTCAACGCAAACCAACTGTTCGTTTTGCCGATGAGCCGCAACCAGGCACTAGCGCTGAATCTAACTTGGAACAATTGTTTAGCAGATTCAAGCCAATGTTGGACGATTCTTCAGATGACTCAGGTGAATTCACATGTATGATGGTTTCAAACAAAACAAATTTTAATGAGCCCTGTTTGATTGATGTAAAAATTCAAGATCGTTTTGTTAAAATGGAGGTTGACTGTGGTTCGTCAATCACTCTTATGGGAAAGCGTTTATATGCAAAATTTTTTGATTTACCATTAGAAAAATGTGAGAAAAAATTGGTCGTTGTAAATGGGGCTGAATTATCGATTTTGGGCAAAGCTTTGGTTGATGTTGAAATTAATGGTGTTCATAGGCGTTTGGAATTGGTTATTTTAGACAGTCAGAATGATTTTCTTCCTTTGTTAGGGCGCAGCTGGTTGGATGTGTTTTATTCTGATTGGAGAAAATCCTTTAAAAATTTTTCCGCCATAAACAATGTTGGTACCATAAACCAGAGGGATAAAACAATTTCAAATATTAAAAGGCAATATCCTAATGTTTTTCTTAAAGATTTTTCATCTCCTATTGTTGGGTACGAGGCAGATTTGGTGCTGAAAGAGGATGCACCTATATTTAAAAGGGCTTATGATGTGCCATACAGGTTGCAAGATAAGGTCATAGAGCATTTAGAGATGTTAGAACAGCAAAAAGTTATAACACCAATTAAGACTAGTGAGTGGGCCTCCCCTGTAGTAGTAGTGATGAAAAAAAATCAGGAGATTAGGATGGTTATCGACTGTAAGGTGTCTATAAATAAATTAATCATTCCCAACACATATCCGCTTCCTGTAGCACAGGATTTGTTCGCCAAGCTTTCTGGGTGTAAGGTGTTTTGTTCTCTTGACCTTGAAGGCGCATATACTCAGTTGGCTTTGTCAAAGAATTCCAGGAAATTTGTAGTAATCAATACTATTAAAGGTTTGTTTACTTACAATCGTTTGCCTCAGGGAGCATCGTCTAGCGCGGCAATTTTTCAACAGGTAATGGAGCAGGTTTTGGCTGGTTTAGAGAATGTTTCGATTTACCTTGATGATGTTTTAGTTGCTGGAGTTGATTTAGATGATTGTCATAAAAAACTTTATACCGTATTGGATCGACTAAACAAGGCAAACATTAAGGTGAACTGGAAAAAGTGTTCGTTTTTCGTATCAAATTTGCCTTATTTGGGACACATTATAACTGATAAGGGGCTGCTTCCTAGTCCTGATAAAATTTCTACTATTAGTAAAGCAGCCACCCCAAAAAATGTTACGGAGCTAAAAGCTTTTTTGGGCCTTATTAATTATTATGGCAAATTTGTTCCACATTTGTCCTCTAAACTTTTTTGTCTGTATCAGCTACTAAAAAAAGACGTAAAATTTGAGTGGGATAAAAAATGCGAAGAGGCTTTCGTTGATAGTAAAAAAGCTTTGTTGGATGCAAATATTTTAGAATATTACGATCCAAAGAAACCAATTGTAGTTGTGACAGATGCATCAGGATATGGACTAGGTGGAGTTATGGCGCACATGGTTAACGGCGTAGAAAAACCAGTTTGTTTCACTTCTTTCTCTCTAAACAAAGCACAACGTTCTTACCCGATCCTACATTTAGAGGCTTTGGCTTTAGTAAGCACGATCAAAAAATTTCACAAATTTTTATATGGTCAGAGTTTTACGGTGTACACAGATCATAAACCTTTGGTTGGAATTTTTGGGAGATCTGGTAAAAACGCGATTTATGTAACTAGATTACAACGGTATATTTTGGAGTTGTCAATTTATGACTTTAATATATGTTACAGACCATCTGCTCAAATGGGTAATGCAGATTTTTGCTCGCGTTTTCCTCTTGACTTAGGTACTCCTGAAGAATATGATAGAGAATTCGTTAAAAGCATAAATTTTTCTCAGGAAGTTCCCGTAAATTGTACCAAGATTGCTAAGGAAACGAGTCGTGATGTGTTTTTACAACGAATTATCAATTATTACCAGAATGGTTGGCCTGAGAAGATAGACAAGGAATTATTAAATGTCCACTCTAATAGACACGACTTAGAACTGATTGACGGGTGTCTGATCTTCCAGGACAGAGTTGTTATTCCAAGAAGCATGCATAGAGATATTTTAAAACTGTTACATGTAAACCATTCAGGAGTTGTAAAAATGAAGCAGATGGCACGTAGATCTGTGCACTGGTTTGGTATCAACGCAGCTATAGAGGCTTTCGTTCAAGCATGTGTATCGTGTAATAAGATGGCAATAGTTCCCAAAAGCAAGACACAAACGCATTGGGTTCCTTCGGTTCGTCCGTTTAGTAGAATACATGCCGATTTTTTTTATTTCGGTCAAAAGATATTTTTGTTAATTGTTGACAGTTATTCTAAATGGATCGAAGTAGAATGGATGCGTTATGGAACTGATGCAAGCAAGGTTATTAGGAAATTTGTTTCTCTTTTTGCAAGATTTGGTCTTCCGGATGTGGTAGTGACGGATGGTGGTCCACCCTTTAATTCGTCTGTTTTTGTATCATTTTTGGAAAGGCAAGGAATAGTAGTCATGAAAAGCCCTCCTTACAATCCCTCTAGTAATGGGCAAGCCGAAAGGTCGGTAAGGATTGTTAAGGAAGTGTTCAAAAGGTTCCTGTTTGATGAAGATGTTAGGCAGATGGATACGGAGGATCAGATTAACTTGTTTCTGATAAATTATAGAAATTCTTGCTTGCCAAAGGATGGAACTTTTCCATCAGAGAAAATATTTACATATACACCAAAGATTTTATTGGATTTGATTAATCCAAAGAAAATAAATAAACCAAAGATTAATGACGATTCTGTTGATGATAGAAAAATAACAATCTGTGATATTCCTAGTTTTAAGCAAACAAATTTGGTTGATCCAATTGCTCGATTGAAGTTAGGAGATAACATTTGGTACAAAAATCATAATATTAAAGACTCTTCCAGATGGGTAGAAGCAAAATTCATTAAACAGTGTTCTCCTACAATTTTCCAGATCAGTATTGGAAACGTGGTGCTAAAGGCGCATCGCGAGCAATTGAAGGTCCCAAAAACAACTAGTGTAAGGCATAATTTGACTGTTCCGTGCAGGAGGACCTGCAAACGTGAAAGATCCACTTCAGGTTGCGAGTTCTTTGGTTTCTCTGACGATGTATTAGAGAACGACCTTAAGAGATTGCGGATGGATGATGGTACTAATAGCGCAGCAGGATCATCGGCTCCGAGACGGTCAGAAAGAATTAAGTACAGAAGAGAGAACATGAAGGTAAAACAAAAACAAAAATGAAAATTCAAAAGCTAAACTGAATGATTTTGGTGATGTGTGTCAAAGGACACAAATAAAAAAAAAAATAAAAATAAAATTAATTGTTAATGAAAAGATAAAGGTGTCAACGGGCACTATCTGAAAATAAAAATAAATTGGTTAGAAAAAGATATCGGTGTCAATGGACGCTATCTGAAAAATAAAAATTAAAATAATTAAACAATTATATCTATTAGCATATTTTACAAAAAAAAATATTGTATTATAAATAAGAGTGTCAATGGACACATTCTGAAAATTAGAATTGTATATTGTGTCAATGGACACATTTTGAAAATGGAATTATTATTATGTAACAAATTTTACAAATTAGAGCGTTAAAGAACGCAATTCAAATTATATACAAAAATTATTTTAATTATATTTTTTTTTTTTAATTATTTGCATTGTAAATGTATTCAAAATCTAAAAGAGGAAGAATTGTGGTGTACAGAAAAAGACCAAGTCAAAGGCTAAGGCCGATCAGAATTTTGATTATGTAAAACGTACAGCGTGTTTACCAACACGCGCGAAAGCAATGCAAATAAATACCGCTGAGCTGGACTCGAGCGGCAGAAGATTCTTGATACAGTTCGTTGATCTCTGATCCGAAATCCTTGGAGTTCACTGACCTTATTTTACCTAGTTGTGATATATTAAAAATTCAAATGATGATATACAATTTATTGTGTTGCATGACATGCATGAATTCGTTCACGAGCAAAAAATGGTTTCATACATGCGAGGGAAGGAGCGCGCTGTTGTTCAAAATGAGTTGCTGAAAACAACTCCACGTTTGTTCCTTCAAGATCAGATTCGTGATCTGATGAAAAACAAATGCACATTTAAAGACATGGATTTAAGACACCGGGTATCGGATGGGACAGCACGACAGATCGCATCGGAAGCTAGATTTAAGCTTCGTCAAGATAAAGATGTTTTTATAGCTTTGACAAAACTTTCGCGAAAACCCAATCCAACCATCATGTGTCTCCAGTATATGCCATTCAACGTTGTGCTGATAACAAAAAAACAGCTGCATCTAAATTTAGATGTGACTGCCCGTAACGGCCCTCTAGATTTGCATTTAGATGCAACTGGTACCCAATGGATAACTGTCGTTAAGGGAACTATCCTATTTTACAGTTTCATTGCGGATCTAAAGGTTTCTGGCACAGATAAAAGCATGAAACCATTTCCTATGGCATGCTTTTTTACAGAGGACCACCACACGTCAAATTTGGAAATAGTAATTAAATCTATAATACATTTTAATAGCTCTCACACCACCAGACAGATTACTTCTGTAGTCCGTACCGTTACAACTGATTTTTCCTTAGCGGAAATCAATGCGGTTGTGCAAGCCTTCAATAGAATGAGTTTGACAGAATATCTCATTTGTTGCCACAAATGGGTATCAAACCTGAAGGAAGGCAAACCAATATCACATGTGGTGCTGAAATTATGTAGTTCACATCTCACAAAAATTATTTATAAAGATGTGGACAAATTTTTCAAAAAAGATGACCCGGACAACATGGTTTGCAAGATAACGCTTGCATCTTTATTCAATATAAGAAAAGTTGATAAAATTTATAAAGTTTTGGGAATACTTTTTTGTTATTTAGTTTCAAATTCAGCTTCTAAGAAAAAAAAACTCGTATGATCAGCTAGCAGCAGAGATCGAGCTGAATAATGATCCTATTTTTGAAAAATATGTCGAAACAGAGTCTCAAGGCTATGTTTTTGAACCAGGAGATACTGCACAGGTGCAGTTTAAAACAATATTTGAATCTAGTCCATTCTACCAAAGAGGTATGCTTAAATATGGTAAATCATTACAAAATATCCAAGTCAACAAAGAAACGACCATGGATATATTTATAAAGCTCATGTTGAAAAAAATATGTAGCTTACTTACCATTATGGAGTCCAATTTTAACATTCAAAGAAATTAAGGACTCCACAGACTTAAAAGAAATCCAAAAATCGAACCGCTCAAATAATGGATTGATAGAAGGGTTTCATAAAATAATAAAAAAAGAAATAAAGAATTGCAAGTTCGTTGGGGATACTGACAGAATCAGAGTTGATGATTACATCACACATATTCATGATCCCTATGTATTGAACATAGTAGATCAATTTAATAACCAGATTCCGTCGAGCTGCAATGCTAGAATGAAAAGAGGTTCTAAATTGAATACAAATCATGAGAAAAAACAAAACGCGATTACATCAACTCCTAAAAAAGATTCTGTATGTCGAACACCTAGCAGTGCTTCCAGTTTAAACTCAACCAAATCTTGCTGGAAATATTCGGACTTGAGAAAGGCAAAAGAAACGTTCAAAAAAGGAAAGAGTGAGAAAAAATTGCCTTTCTGTGAAAAATTGTTAAAACCTGCAGATATTATGGTTAAACATTGGCAGGATAAATTGGACGTTCAAAATTTAAGTCCAGTTGAGGAAGAAAAAATGCTTCCAAATTCAAATCCAATTGAAGAAAAATTCCTTCCAAATTTAAGTCCAATTGAGGAAGAACGATTCCTGGATACATTGGACGATGAAAAATTTTTTGGCAACAGTACATCAGGAGAGTTTGCAGGGTTTGATAGATTTTTGGCCAACGGGTTGATAAAAGATATCAACTACTACACAGCTAAACGCAATATAATTTGCGACCCTGTAAAAATCGCTTTAGTAAATGGCCATTCTTTAGCGTATAGCGATTTGAAGTCGTTGTTCAACGACGCATGGCTGACAAATTTCGTTTTGGATGACGTTGTTGAATTACTTAAGTCCAAATACAACAATGATGCATTCATTGTCGATTGTTCTCTCACGCCATTATTGTTTGGCTTACAGTCGTCTAAACGTGAGGACATTGACAGTGTTTGCTTAAAAATGGCTCAACATGAGCTAATCATAATGCCAATGCTTTTCGAAGCACATTTTACCGTTGCGATAATTAATAGAAAAACAAACGAATTTTTCTATTTAGATTCACAACCAAAACGAAAGAGAACATCAAATAAATGTACGCACAATTACTGACGAAGGTTACAAATAGAAATTTTTTCAGTAATTTATTAGCAGTAGAAAAGCAGTGTAATTACCAGCGAGACGGCGTTAGCTGTGGTATCCATGTTCTAAATAATATAGAACGTGTTCTGACTGGTCAAACGCTCTATGATCCTAATTTTGATGCACAGGTAGCACGGAAACATTTTTTCACATTTATCTTATACAATTCACAAAATGTGGAAAATATGTGTCCTAAATGTGAAATCATTGACAATTCCTCATTCACATTCCATTCCGATAGTGTTCGAATGAGCAACACGACTAGTTTCGAGCAATGGATACGATGTGATTCATGTAACAGATGGTGGCATGCTAAATGCACAAGCACTACGACCAGTTGCATTGGAGTAATTCCTTTTAAGTGTATGATGTGCGATAACATTTGCTACAACTTTGTAGAATAATACAATGATAATATTTGGACCTTAGTGTTAACATGTTCCACAAGAGACATGACATTAATATCATTGATTCTATTTCAAAACAGTTAGATTTAAGTTTCTTCAGGTCTAGGACAAAATTAGCAGAGTCGTTTACGTTCCTTGACCATATATTAGACCAAAGTTGTTTTTGTAACAATCTATTTCATAAAGTTGTGCTGATAAATATCTGATAAATTTCAACTTGTGTCGAATTTACGATTTTCTTTCTTTGGTCTAAGATAATGTCCAGGTCTGTAAAAAAGACTTAATTTTTATCCTCTGCGTGTTTATTTAAAAAAATTTTGCAGTTACCACAAAGAACAGAACTTCGAACAAGTTTACATAGGTACGTGAAAAATTCTGGATTTTTCAACAGTATCACTCGCGGAATCCGCATAGCATGGAAAAGTTCTTTTTCTAAGTTTGCGGTTGTCTGTTCTTGGTAACACTAGTCAATTACAAAAATTACATATCTCAAGACTGGGTATTCTGTCATCAATTGCAGCAAGTTTTTTTACACTAATCAAATGATGCACTTATACCATCCGCGTACATCGACTATCGACTCGTTACCCAATCTTGAGATAAGTAGTATTTTTGATGGATCTGGACATGTGTAGACTTTGATAATCTTGCCTTACTACAGTATTTTATTTTGTCATGTTGGTTTTTCATATTTTTCTTACATAATTCAGTTATCAATGTAATGCACCCCACAATGTCAGATACCATCCGATCTAGCGGTAAAACTCCAAATTTTACCAAAGATAATCAGACTAGATCAGACTAGATGCAAAATAATAGGATGAACAATCTAAGATATAAATGTTGCAAAAATTTTTAGTTGTTCGATCTATACCTAGAAGAAATCTAATATCAATACATTTAACATTGTAGTAAAAAAAATCTAAAAACATGTGCTGAAACAACTGGCAAACTGGAACAATAACTTCATGTGTGTAATCTAAAAGCACACTAAATCTTTACACAAGAGTTTAGCGGAAAGTTGTTCCTAAGCTTCCTATATTATTACCAGTTTATTTAAAACGAGCTAGTGTGAATTGAGTGTATAGCATTACCGGTGTAGAATACAATTGCTGTTAGAATTTCGGCTTTTTGTCGCGATTTATAGTTAATTAGATGAATTTCCTGATAGTAGAAACCCCCGAAACATTTACTTTATCTAGATCATTTATCATATTACAAGTAATACATTCAGCACAGTGGTTAGATTTAAATCTGCCAAAAACAACTGGCATGTAAAGTTGTTTTTGCTGGTCCCAAGCCCAGAGAAAAGATGAGGGGATCTAACCGAATAATTCAAGCTATGAGTATAATGATACATGTACGGGTGACGATGTCTGCGAGGTATGCTGATTGGTACTTTCGACACTGGTCGTTTTGGTTTTTTACTTTTGCCGCCATCAGTGAGTGCATCCGGTTAGTTATTCTCGCCGGTTGATTCGAGTCTAAACGAGGCTACCATGACGCTGTTCGACAACTGGAGATCTGCAAAATTGAACAGTGCAATCAATATATATATATTTATATTTATATGTAAATATATAAACAGATTTTAAAATTGAATAAAAGAGAACAAAAAATATATCTACTGTACAATTTTTACTAAGAATGATAATTCGAATGATTCCCTGACTGCCCAATAAATAACATACCTGGTGTAAACCTGATTTACTACTCGATTTACTCCTAACAAACAGCTGCAAACCAACAAAATTGTTTGCTTGGCTGTTGCATTTTTTCGCGGTTGTGCAGCTTTGAATCACAATGTTCACGTAAGTTATTTCATTGTTCTCTACCCCATCAAGAAAGCAAACAGATTCGGACCAAGTGAGATGATGGTAATGGTGATGATGAGGAACCTGAGAATCAACTCATGCTTAAATCCTTTGATAATCAAAAATGGGGGGATTCAAACTCACTCGCTTATCAAAGTGGTCTCTGTAACCTAGGGAACCATTCAAATATTACATAACGCGGAATTTGGCAATTTTCAATACCCACCCACCCCCACGTAACGCAATTTTACATGTTTGCCACACGCAATGTAACGCTTCGCTGAATACCCCCCACCCCTGAGCGCGTTATGTATTATTTGAATGAGCCCTAGGAGCTGCTAGCTCCACTGGAGAATGATCGCGAATTCTCTGAATGATAAACGCGAGTCTTCAGAGGTACGAGAAAAAATCAGGAATGGCGGACACAGTAATTTCCCTTTAAAATACTTTTAAAACATGCAGTAGCAATCAAACTATAGTTCAATTTGATACCTGAACTAGACTACCACATGATCTACCACTTACCCTCTCTCGCTCTGCGAGAACAAAATAAACCAGTGAGTACAATTGATTTGGGAAATATGTATCACCAAAAAAGGGTTGAGAGCCGCTGCGATAGACTTTCTCATTTCAATGTTAAAAGATTTATCCAACACTATTTGTTAGTGTAAATCTCTGGAAATAATGTAGAGGTCCTGAAAAAATTGAAAACGTAAACTAAGATCAATTTGTGGCCCATTAAATTCATCCCATTTTCGGCAATATTCATATAAACTGGTATTTCGCTATCTTTGGATTTTTTCCAGGATGATTACTTCCGGAGAGTTACAAATAATCGTATGTGGTTTTACGTACGTCAACTTACGATCGTGGTTTTGTATACAAATCTTCTATTATTTTATTTTTAACTTAGCAAACAATATACTTATATTAGTTGTCTGTGTAATATGGTGTTTAGCCCCACGTCACTATTTAAGGCAACCCCTAGTATACCTTTTTTTTGAACGAGCTTACCTTTTTTGTTCATATGGTGTCGCCTGCGGCTTTGCAATCGTCTTTATCAATTTTTCTATCGTCAAAAGGTACCTCTTACCTACCAACTAGATGGCTTAAATTGTAGCTCATGAATTGCGTGGATCACTCCAGCGTGCGTTTTCACCAATAACCGATTTTTTCATTATCGTAAGCCGGGGTGAGAATGAACCATCTAACCCGTGACTTGTAAGCCACCTCTTCAGGGCCAGCAAACTTGTCTTTCTTGGTCAAATATTCGAGGAAAATTATTTAAAAAAAGATTGTCTTGTGATCACCATGGGATGGCTGACAAACTATAGGTTCGCATGGAACTATCTCACCCCGGCTTACGACAGCCTGGAGAAATTTTCATAACCATAGGTATATGCATATACACAGCGCGTTCTCCTACCGCTGCTTTTTCGTCTGGAGTTATGGATGGATTTTCCAGAAAAAAAAAATTTCCCCTCTTTACCCTTTTTCGGTTGCACAGGAGTTACAAGTGACCGGTTCAATGACACTGCTGTACTGATTTGTATTTTTTGCCGCCTTCAATTGCATTTTTGAAATATTTTCAGCGACTTTAATTTACTTTCACATACGTATCTAGTAATGTGGAAAGTTGCTTCGTAGTTGTTATTTAACCTAACCAGATATATCTGATATCGGTTACAATTGAGACAAATTATCATTACAACTTCTTTTAACCGGAACAATCGTTATATCTACGAGTTGCATAAACTCTGCTGGAAAACAAATAAAATTTAAACACACTAGAACGCGTTAGTTACCTAGTTGCTTATATATTAAAATTTTCTGTTTTTCACGACGCATTTTTTCTATATATGTATATTTTCCTTTTTCGGTAGACATTGCATTGACGAAATATCGAGAAATAAACTGTCCGTTGTTTTGTTTACTACCCAGTAAAATGCCCCTTCTATTTTTTACCATGCTTAACAGGCTCTCGTTGGCACAATCACCCGATTGTAATTCCGACAAATAGACCGATTTTCGAGGGAGTAACCGAAATATGTCGACATAAAACAAATCTATGGTAGTATCAATAGTACGGTAGTATCAATAGTATGTTGATTTGATCGAACCTCTGTACGAAAACAAACGAAATACGTAGATGAGCAACCGATTTAAGCAAAAAAGTTTTATTTTATATTTTTCATTTATTTATTGAAAACCAAAAGCTTTTTTGGCCTTTAGGGCCAATTCTTCTCTCAGTTCGTGGTTTGGCATCTGAAAAAAAAAAAACGATTGCAATCATTTCGGTGTTTTTTTTTTTTTTTTGGAATAGGTATATCGGATACGGTCTACTATAGTAATGTAAATTTGCTTATCTGGGTTTTAAGGATTTTTTACTTTTTATTGTTGCACATGAGGCGGCGAGATCGGTGGCTTGTTGGCCGACGCAATGGGTGGCGTATTATCCGGCGCGTGGACCATTGCAACGGGCGGCGCGATAGACGGTGCGTCATCCGGCACTTTGATCGGTGCAACGGGTGGTGCGTTGGCCGGCGCAATGGGCGGTTGGTTTGTCAGCGGAATTTGGCACCGGTGCGTTAGCAGGCGCATTGGCCGGCGTGTAGACCGGTGCGACAGGCGGCGCATTGGCCGGTGCAATGGGTGATGTCATAGCCGGCGCGACGGGTGGTCGCGTTGCCGGCGCGAAGGGAGGCAAGTCAGCAGGTCCGGGGGCCGTCCCATAAGATATTTCCTGAGAATGCGGATACTGGTTTTCGTTTACCTGTGGTTCATAATGCGGACATGGATATGGATGTTGGAAATTGCATTGGGATTGTGGTGGTGGGTATTGGGGATATTGTGAGGGATGTTGGTATTCTCTTCCAGGAGGATAATGGTAATTGATATTGGAAGGATGTGAGTATTGGGGACGATGGATTTGCTGTGCTTGTCTTGCCTGCCATTGAGGCCATTTTTTTCTTGGTTCTTCCGGAAGAAGCGATGCACATCTCACGCAGTACTGAAAAGAAAAAAAGAATGTATATATATATATATATATATATATATATATATATATATATATATATATATATATATATATATATATATATATATATATATATATATATATATATATATATATATATATATATATATATATATAAAATATATATATAAAAGAATATATATATGATACTTACAAACGCCACTTCCGCGTATGGGTGAGGCCGATTTCTTGTTCTACATTGAGGGCAAAACTGAAATTGAAAATGAAAAAGAAAACAATTATTTGGTTACTCTAATAGTCAGTTTTTTTTAAACGTTATTAATTATACTTACATCGGAGGATTTGGGTTTGGGTTTAGGGGGCATTTTGAAGCACGTTTTTAGGTGAAGTTTATATAACTCTTTACTCTTCGAAGCTTCAAGATACAATGGACGCAACTGACCAGTTGGCAATTTCAATTCAAATTTACAGTGCTGCCATTATTTTCGAAATTCGAAAATACGACGTTCGAAAAAAAATTGTAGATCCATATTTTCGTAAATGAAGTCACTGTACGACTAACAGTTGGCGTTGCAGTCGAAAATATGATTCAATATTTTCCATTTCCCAATTTTTTATACATTCACTTGGTTCTGTGGTTAGCGATGTCGGTCGGCTAGCTCTCCCACACGGTTATGATATCGGGTTCGATTCCCGATCAGGTCGAGGAACTTTTCGAGCTGGAAATTTTCTCGACTCAGCACTGGGGCACGGTGTATCGTTGTACTTATCCTGCAATATACAAAATGTGCCGAAAACAATATCGATAACGAATTCTCTCAACTAATCTAATTGATCGAGACCGCATTAGCCCCCAGGCTAGCGTGCCATATTGTAAATAATAATAATAATAATAATAATAATAATAATAATAATAATAATAATAATAATAATAACAATAATAATAATAGTAATAATAATAATAATAATAATAATAATAATAATAATAATAATAATAATAATAATAATAATAATAATAATAATAATAATAATAATAATAATAATAATAATAATAATAATAATAATAATAATAATAATAATAATAATAAAAATAATAATAATAATAATAATAATAATAATAATAATAATAATAATAATAATAATAATAATAATAATAATAATAATAATAATAATAATAATAATAATAATAATAATAATAATAATAATAATAATAATAATAATAATAATAATAATAATAATAATAATAATAATAATAATAATAAAAATAATAATAATAACTCGCTGTCAGCTGTCAGATAAAGGTGTATGAAAAGTGGCAGTGATTTGCTATCTCGTTTACACATACGTGGGATGTTAGCTCTTGTAACATAGCCATAAGGGAGCATACAAATAATACATAACGCGCTCAGGGATGGGGGGTATTCAGCGAAGCGTTATATTGCGTGTGGCAAACATGCACACTTAAAATTTTTTGCCGGGTCTCGGTAATTTATTGCCGAGAACGGCACCACTGAGTGTTCGGTTAAAAAAATAATGACAGCTGTCACATTTTTTCGTGAATCTCGGTTCACTTAACTGATATTTCGGCTCGTTAATATTTTGTGCCGAAATTTCACTTAGGTTGAACCGAGATTTCTTTCTCTTTTGCACTCTTTTCAGAGGAACAATGATGTCTATTGCGAGAATATATTCGAGAACATGACGTGTTAACTTATACAGGCACCTTGTGCATTTCCTTATAATCACATACCCCGAGATTGCAAGAGTGTGAACTGAAATTACGAATATCTCAAAAACGGTTGAATTTAACGCAAAACAGACGAAATTTACGCCTAAAGGATCACAAAATCACCTGTTTACCTATATAGGCATATGTTTTGTTCTAAAATTGCTTTCATTTAAAATTTGACCTTTAGGCCCTCTGCGCCAGCTCTAGACCTTAATGAAAATCAACCAATTTTTTATATGTTGCTTATTGAACCCCAAGGACCTGGAAAAACAGGTCCCGCGAACATATTTGAAAATAAGACCCCCCCCCCCCCCAAATGTACAGTCGTCGTTCGATAACTGCAACATGTTTCATTGCAGTTATCGAATGCCGTTCGATAACTGCAACACTTGACACATGCCAAAATTTAAAGGGGGGTCCGTCCCTACTGTTGGATGGTCACCCGATTACCAATATTACCTGGGCTCCGCAGCTAACGAACGTCAGCATGACAGATGCCACGATGGTAAGCAGTGATCGGTAGAGCGGAGATCAGTCTACGTTATAGCACAAGCTGGCTCACACGTCTTTAATTAGCTTAGTTATTTTATAATAAATGAATATTTTATAGTGCACAGTGGGTACCTCATTTTACCGAAACCCCACTAAGTTAACAGTGACGACGAGGCGGTAGAAGTTTCGCGGTATAAAGCGCATTCACGAAAAAGCGAAGTATCGCGCGTCGCGATCGGAAGCAATGGCGGAGAACAACTCAGGAGCAGCATCTAACACAGGAGGATCGCAGCAACAACCGCGAGATATTTCGGAGGCCGTAATGCGTATTCTCTCCAATCAGCAGATGCTTATGCAACAGTTATCACGGCAACTGGTTGAAACCCATGTCGCCGTGCAGAATCTGTCCCGGTATGAATCGGTACTGGATTCACTATCGAGCAATATGGTGGAATTCGTCTACGATAAAGACAATGGACACACTTTCGATGCGTGGTTTTCCCGCTATGTGGATTTGTTCGATAAAGATGCCGCTAAAGTGAGACTTCTACTACGGAAATTGAGCCCATAGGATCATGAACGTTATAATAGCTTCATCTTGCCAAAACAGGCGCGTGAATTTTCATTCGAGGAAACTATTCAGAAGCTAAAATCTCTTTTTGGCGCCACAGTTTCTATTTTTCGTCGTCGATACCATTGTTTCCAGACAATCAAGGAAGATGGCGACGACTATCTCGCATATTCGTGTAAAGTCAATAAAGCATGCGTAGATTTCAAGCTGTCAGAGCTGACTGAGGAACAGTTTAAATGCCTCATCTATATATGTGGATTAAAATCTAAAAACGATACTGAAATCCGGATGCGGCTAATCAACAAATTGAACGATGCAGCAGATTTAACACTTCAACAAGTGGTTGAACAGTGCAACAGTTTAGTTAACCTGAAACAGGACACTGTACTAGTTGAAAATCCGTCATCCGTAGTGAATGCAGTCACGCACACCAAACGATTCAAGCCGAGAGGTGTTACACAATCTTCAGCCAACGCAGGCGGCAGTCGGGAGCAACCAAGAACACCCTGCTGGGCATGCGGAGGCATGCATTACAACAAAGACTGCAGATTTCGGGATTACAAATGCCATAAGTGTGGAAAGCACTGACACAAGGAGGGGTATTGTGCATGTTTTTCTTCGGCTAAATATTCAGCAAACCGTGCCAACAGCAGAGATTCAATGAAAAAGAAGTGGGAGTCATCTACCAAAACAGTAACCGTCCAGAAGGTCAGCCAAGGGCGGAAGTTTGTTAATCTTCGCATAAATAATGTTCCACTACGCCTGCAACTGGACACAGGGTCCGATATAACCATTATTTCATACCGATCATGGGTGAAGCTTGGTCGAGCGAAGACGACAGCAGCGGTTTGCAGCGCTAAAACAGCATCAGGAGATCCACTGCAGCTTACGTCAGAGCTCCAGTGTAACATTACCCTTAATGGCATTACAAAAAGTGGTAAGTGTTTGATTGCTGATCCTAACGTCCATCTAGACATTTTAGGTATTGACTGGTTGAATTTGTTTGAGTTATGGAACCGACCAATTGCATCGTACTGCAATCAAGTTACCAGTCAGCAATCTCGAATCGTATCAGAGCTGCAATCTCGCTTTCCGGAAGTTTTCACGGATACATTGGGTTTTTGCAATAAAACCCCAATTAAGCTGGTGCTCAAAGGTACCCCCAAACCAGTTTTTAGACCGAAACGGCCGGTCGCTTACAGCATGCAAAGCGCAGTGGAAGACGAGCTCAACCGTTTACAAAGTCTTGTTTACACTTTTTTTGTAAACATGGCAACGTTAGTTAGTGGAAACTGTGTGGTGTGCGGTTTTGGGTTTTCGGACAACCGGAACTTATGGAAGTGTGAGGGGTGTTCCCTACGATTCCATGCCGCGTGCGCAGGTGTTCAACGAAACAAGGAAGACCAGATTAGGTCCTACATGATGCCAGCCTGCAATGATTGCCAGGAGCGAATCGCGATGGAATTAAATTTTCGTCACCTGGTACACCAGCAGGCTCTTCTTGCTGACTTAGTGAAAAAGCATAGCGACGCAATACACAAATCGACGTCGACATTGCAGAAAATTGGAATCGTTCAAGAGGCACTCGAACGACAAGAAACTCTATTCGATGAACTAAAACAGGAGCTTTCGTCTGTTAAAAAAGTGAACTCTCCTACAAAAGTAGTGAGACAAATCAATAACCACGTGACGACACTTTTCGACGATGCTATAACTTCCGCTAAAGTTAACATGACTGAGTCGCTTGGGATACTTAGCAACTCGATTACAAATAAGCTGACCAGTCATATTGATGAAATAACTAATAAAGTCGACGAACAGCTTGAAGCTGTTAATGAAAATTTGATCGATGTGGCCACTTCTAAGACTCAATGTAGTGTTCCTGAAAACTTGGAAGAATTTCGAATAATTAGCAGCAGAATTTCTGAGTACACGCCAAGAATGATGCCCATCGAAAACAGCATTGGCTATCCAAGTGTGGCAGAGGAAATAGCTATGGCCGTCCAGCCTTCAAATGATCTTCCAAACAGTGGATGGCGTTTCCTTGGCTCGAGAAAAGTTTGGAAACAGGACTGGACAGCGTACGATACAAAATTACACCGTATTATGCAGCAGCAAAAACAAGCTGACAAAGCAAGAAAACGGAGGGCCAGAAGACGAAATCATTATAGGCGAAATAATTACAACAGAAACAACAACCCTAGGCATAACCATATCATTCACAACAACAACAACGATAATAACAACAACTTTGTCAATAACAATAGAAATAACTACAACAGCAATTACTACAATAATAATAACAATTCCAACAACAACCGCAACAATAAGAACTACTTCAACAATAACAACAACAATCAGAACCAGAATCGCAACCTCAACTTTAACAGAAATCTCGATAATAACCATCAAAGTACCAATCGAAACAACTACAACTTCAACACCAATAGTAACCGTAGATATACCAACCACAACCGTCACGTCAACAACAGTTTTTGGAATAATAACAATAGCCCCAACTATAACATGGCCAACAGGCAACAGAATAGCGTCACCAACTCCTACAATAATCAACAACACACCAACTCTAATCGTTTCCATGCAAATCAACTGTTACCACCTGACAGAGTGCTTCTTGCAGCAGCGAAAGACCGATTCTCCAGACCTCAATCTAACTTCATTTTTACGATTCAATTTCAAAGAGGCGAAACTTTTAACCCATACCCGGCGAACGACGAGTTTTCACTTTCTCAACCCCAGATGATCAGCGATCCTGCACACCTTCCTACTTCACAATGCATTGCGTGCTCATCTAGGCACTCGTGTCTTCAACGCAATTGACTCACTCATCAGAGGACCGTTGCTGGTGATAATTTTGTTCAACCTAGAGATGTAGGAAATGACGCGACCTGCTCTGCTCTGGTAAACACTTCTGTTAATAATGACTCTCATTCTTTAGCTTCTACACTCGAACACCCCACCACTACCGAGATCTCTGTATATTGCCAAAATTTTAACCGCATGCGAGGCGCTCACAAAATTAACGAAATTCAAAAAAATGTACTATCCTGTTCATTCTCTGTTATTTTAGCAACCGAAACCAGCTGGGATGAGGGTGTTCGCATGTTTGGGTGAAAGCAGAACTAACAGGAGAGACACATGTATTTGTCTCTGTCTATTTCCCTCCAAATAATGCGCGGAATGAAATCTTTGAAAAGTTTCTTCATGTTGTTGAAAATATTGCATCTAAGCTGTTACCTGAAGTAAAACTCCACATATACGGTGATTTCAACCAACGCAACATTGATTTTATTCCGGACATCGATAACCATAGCATTTTACTTCCTATTATTGGCGAAAATGAAACGCTGCAACTTCTTTCTGATAAAACCTCTAGTCTTGGTCTTAATCAAATAAATCATGTGAAAAATGGACAAAATTGTTATCTAGATCTGTTAATGTCCAACATTAGTGAAGACTTTTGTGTGACGAATTCATTACAACCATTATGGAAGAACGAAGTTTATCATACAGCAATAGAGTTTTCTTTATTTGTGCATGAGAATAAAAGACCTGACGAATATGAATTCGAAGATGTTTTTGACTTTCAGTCAGCAAACTATGATGAATTAAAACATAAACTAAATAGTATCAACTGGCAAGATGTATTGTTTGAAGACGGAAACGTCGATTCGGCTACAGAAAATTTTTATAACATATTATCTGATTTATTTATTAGCGAAATACCATTGAAAAGAATAAGACGTCATGGCAATTCCAAATTCCCAGTCTGGTACAATAGACAAATTAAAAACTTAAAAAACAAAAAACAAAAAGCACATAAAAATACAAAACTCATAAAAATCGTGATGCTTTAACAACTTATCTTAACATTTTCGGCGAATTAAACGATGCCATTAGTAACGCGTTTGAAGAGTTCACATTAAAGACTGAGCTTGAAATCAAATCCTGTCCAAAAATTTTTTTCAAATATGTTAAATCAAAGTTAAAATCTGAAAATTTTCCTTCAAAAATGCAACTGCATGACAAAGTTGAAGAGAACCCGGCATACATCTCTGATCTATTTGCTGATTTTTTTCAACAAAATTATACAACTTTCTCCGAATCTGATCGTGACTATACATTCTTCACCAACTTTCCTGAGTTTCCCAACTATTTCAATATTGAACATGTCAGCGCACGCGAAATTGAAGATACTTTAAAAGCTCTGGATGCGTCTAAAGGTCCGGGACCAGACGGAATTCCGCCAGCATTCATGAAACATTTAGCTAAAGAGCTAACTTCCCCACTGTTCTTGATTTTCAATATGTCGCTGGAATCCGGTTGCTTCCCGAAATTCTGGAAAAACTCATATCTAGTGCCTGTGTTCAAATCTGGTAAAAAAACCGACATTAGCAACTATCGAGTCATAGCCATTCTTTCCTGTATACCTAAGCTTTTTGAGGCAATAATAAACAAAAAATTATTCCACCAAATAAAAAAAAGAATTACCCCAACGCAACACGGTTTTTTCAAAGGGCGCTAAACAACAACTAACTTACTCGAGTTTATTAACTTCTCTTTGAACGCAATGGATAAAGGTAATTATGTTGAAACCTTATATACTGACTTCAGTAAAGCTTTCGATCGCATTGATATACCCCTGCTTCTCAAGTTACGAAAAATTGGAATTCATCCACAATTACTCAAATGGATTGAATCGTATTTGACAGATCGTCATCAAACAGTCAAATTTAAAGGTAGAATATCGAAACCTATTCAGGTAACCTCAGGAGTTCCTCAAGGCTCTCACTTGGGCCCTCTACTATTTATATTATTTGTAAACGACATTTCCTTTATTCTAAAACATGTAAAAATTCTTATTTATGCCGACGATATTAAACTTTTCATTGAAATCAAAAACGCTGATGATGTAAATATTTTTCGTAACGAGATAAAATATTTTTACATTTGGTGTAAAAAAAGCCTTCTTCAGCTAAACGTTAAAAAATGTAGTTCGATGGCTTTTGGCAGAAAAAGAAACATGCCAAGCAATATGATTTCCTTAGGAGATCAGGTAGTAGAGAAAAGTGAACGAGTTAGGGACCTAGGAGTCATACTCGACTCAAAATTAACATTCACTGATCACTACAATACAATTATTAATAAGGCTAGTAACATGCTCAGTTTTATAAAACGTTTCTGCTATAATTTCCAAGACCCATACACAATAAAAACACTTTATAATTCCTATGTCAAGTCACTTTTAGAATACTGTAGCATTGTATGGTCTCCGTTTTCTGCAACACATGTAAACAGAATAGAATCAGTGCAAAAACAATTCCTGTTATATGCACTTCGTAATCTACGATGGACGTCATTTCCCCTACCATCATATGACGAACGCTGCAGACTTATTGACATCCAATCATTAAAAGCCCGTCGTGAATTCGCAATGATGTCATTTGTTAACGATATCGTTTCTCAACGTGTCGATTCACCCGAAATATTATCAAAACTCAATCTTTATGTGCCTTCTAGAAATTTACGAACTCGGACTTTGTTTTCTTTAAATCATCAACGAAACAATTATGCTAAATACGGGCCAATTAATCAAATGATGTTAGTGTATAACCAACACTGTGAAACAATTGACTTTTCTATGTCGAGAACTAAATTAAAACAATATTTCAACTCAACGCGCAATTTAAATCGATAGAAAACATTCATTGTAATAATCCGTCAAGTGAAGAAATTATTATTCAATTATGTATAAACTCTTTTTTTTTGCTCCCACTAGTATAAATAGCATATAGCATGTAAGTTAGTTTTAAACATATGTAGTCTACTTTTGTTTGACGAAATAAATAAATAGAAATAGTCTTTATATCCTCAAGAAGATGGATTTCGCCGACTGGGCCGCACCTATTGTCGTGGTGCGGAAGCCAAACGGCACTGTTAGAATCTGCGCGGATTTTTCGACGGGTCTAAACAATGCTCTAGAATCGAATCAATATCCACTACCGCTACCAGAAAATATTTTCGCCAAGATGGCTAACTGTCGTATTTTCAGCCATATAGATTTATCCGACGCGTATCTGCAGGTAGCAGTCGATGAAGCCAGTCAACCGTTACTGACCATAAATACACACAAAGGACTTTTCCAGTTCACCAGGTTATCACCAGGCATTAAATCAGCACCAGGTTCATTCCAGCAATTAATGGACACAATGCTAGCTGGTCTTGATTGCGGGGGCCTGGATGATATTTTGGTTGGTGGTGCATCAGAGGATGAGCATCAGAGAAATCTTTTTCTTGTTCTCGAGCGGTTGCGAGCGTATGGGTTTTCAGTTCGTATAGAAAAATTTGATTTTGGAATGAAGCAGGTTAAATACTTGGGTCAGATCTTGGACGAGAAAGGTATCAGACCTGATCCGGAAAAAGTCTCCTCAATTGTAAATATGCCGGCACCGCACGACATTGCTACTCTTCGGTCATATTTGGGCGCAGTGAGTTACTATGGGAAGTACGTAAAGGAAATGCGCGCCTTGCGACACCCTATGGACCAGTTGCTCAAAGCGGAAACAAAGTTCGAGTGGTCTGCAGCCTGTCAAAAATCATTCGACCGGTTCCGAAAGATTCTCCAGTCCCCACTTCTTTTGACGCACTACAACCCGAAGCTTAAAATTCTTGTGTCAGCCGATGCATCGATGCTTGGCCTGGGGCCCGAATTGCGCATATATTCCCAGATGGAACCGTGCGCGCTATTTGGCAGCTTAACAGCAGCTGAAAGTAAATACAGCCAAATTGAGAAGGAAGGGTTAGCACTGATTTTTGCGGTAACCAAGTTCCACCGAATGCTTTTCGGTCGGCATTTCATTCTGGAAACCGATCACAAGCCGCTCCTCACAATTTTTGACTCCAAAAAGGGAATTCCCATTTATACAGCAAACAGACTACAGAGATGGGCGCTTACTCTTTTGCTGTATGATTTTGATATCCGTCACGTGTCTACAGAGAACTTTGGACATGCCGATATTCTGTCTCGCTTGATAAACAGAAACATTCAACCGCAAGAGGAGTTCGTTATTGCAACCATGGAGCTGGAGCAGGTGGTCAAAAATGTTGCCAGTGAAGCGCTCACGGCTCTCCCGCTCTCGTTTCAGCAAATTGTCGCAGCAACTGCAGACGATGATAATTTACGCCAAGTGATTCAGTTTATCAAGAATGCATGGCCGTCAAAGAAAATTGAAAGTGCAGATTCGCAAATTCTACAGTTTTATCAGCGCCGTGATGCTTTTTCTATCGTAGAAGGGTGCATTATGTATGGCGAACGAGTGGTCATTCCACAGGTTTTTCGGAAACAAGTGCTTCAGCAGCTACATAAGGGGCACCCAGGTGTAGAGCGGATGCGATCGATTGCCCGTCAATATGTATATTGGCCCAATATCGATAGTGATGTCACCAGAGCCGTCAGTGTTTGTACCGATTGTGTTAGTGTAGCGAAAACCGATCGTAAGACGAATTTATCATCTTGGCCGGCACCGGAGAAACCATGGCAACGCGTTCATCTAGACTATGCTGGCCCCATGGCAGGACAGTACTATCTAATTTTGGTCGATGCATTTTCTAAGTGGCCTGAAGTAATTCGAACGAAGGATATCACCACGGCGGCAACTACACACTTACTTCGGGGTATTTTTGCGAGGTTCGGAGCACCAGAAACGTTAGTTACGGACAACGGCCCCCAGTTTACGAGTGAGCAATTTGCGTTATTTTGTAGTAGGAATGCGATTCAGCATTTAAGAACGGCTCCATTTCACCCACAAAGCAACGGGCTGGCAGAAAGGTTTGTAGACACCTTTAAAAGAGCTAATCGGAAAATTAATACCGGGGGAGAAACCGTTGAGGAAGCTGTCGACATATTTCTGCAATGTTACAGGTCAACACCATGCCGCAGTGCACCAGAAGGAAAGTCCCCTGCGGAATTATTGCTTGGCAGAGCGATGCGCACATCGCTAGAACTACTTCGTCCACCCACACCAACAAGTAAATCGGATTCGTCCTTCCAGGAAAAACAATTTAACCGTAAGCATGGTGCACGAGCTCGAAACTACCATCCGCAGGATATCGTCTGGGCCAAGGTTTTCAGACACAATAAATGGTTTTGGGAAGCCGGTAATAGTAATCGAACGAATCGG
Source organism: Wyeomyia smithii (assembly GCF_029784165.1). Classification (NCBI taxonomy): domain Eukaryota; kingdom Metazoa; phylum Arthropoda; class Insecta; order Diptera; family Culicidae; genus Wyeomyia; species Wyeomyia smithii. The sequence continues at coordinate 151,938,254 of NC_073696.1, forward strand.
AAGTGTGCTATACAACATATGGCTACCAGCAAAAGAAACTCTGATTCGATCTCATTGCAACCAGTTGAGGAGTCGTAAACAGGCAGCGCCAAAGGATGAGCAGGGCCAAGCAGCGAGTCTCAATATACCATTGAGCATACTTTTGGATACTTGTGGTATCGGCAATGCTACTAGTTCCGAACATGCAGCACCGGTGGACGAACAACAATCGCGAACTCAACACCGACGCCAACGCGGCCCCCAAGCAGCCAACAGCAACAATCGGCTACTCGCCAGTCTTCGAGGCAACGAAGGCCGCCCGCGAGGTATGACCCGTATCAGCTATATTAAAAAGAGGGAGGTGTTGGATGGTCACCCGATTACCAATATTACCTGGGCTTAGCAGCTGACGAACGTCAGCATGACAGATGCCACGATGGTAAGCAGTGATCGGTAGAGCGGAGATCAGTCTACGTTATAGCACAAGCTGGCTCACACGTCTTTAATTAGCTTAGTTATTCTATAATAAATGAATATTTTATAGTGCACAGTGGGTACCTCATTTTACCGAAACCCCACTAAGTTAACACCTACGATTTTTGTTTTCAATGATGTCGATATGTATTTTTTTAATGAAAGTTGCAAAAAAAGCAGAAAACTAAAATAGGCAAGCTTTTCGATCAATCAATTTGATATTCATATTTCCGCATCATAATGTATTGTTACTTTTCATAACCAATCCAGCTTTCCACGAGCGGTAATGGTGGCCAGTGCACGCAGCTCATTTTGACGTTTTCTGTAGGTCAGAGAATTTTCCATCGCAGCAACGGAGTAGAAAATCATCACGAACAAGCTACATACATTACTTTACCAATCTGACGAAGGCCTCTGATCTGAGAGCCGACACTTTGTACCCGCGTTTTCAACAGTCCAAAGGAAGTGTGATTTTCGGCTCATTTCAATCTTTATATTGGTGATTATCAAGTATGGCGGTACAAAATGAGACATATTCAAAATTCAATAGCTCGGCTCAGACCCTGCTTTCAAACCTAATATTTGACATGGTGATGGGCCAGGGTATGCAGAACATATCTGGGGTGGTGCCGTCGATGTGCTTTTTCATGTTTCATATAAAAATTTTTGAATTACTTTATCAAGTATGGCGGTACAAAATGAGACATATTCAAAATTCAATAGCTCGGCTCAGACCCTGCTTTCAAACCTAATATTTGACCTGGTGATGGGCTAGGGTATGCAGAACATATCTGGGGTGGTGCCGTTGATGTGGTTTTTCATGTTTAATATAAAAATTTTTGAATTACTTTATCAAGTATGGCGGTACAAAATGAGACATATTCAAAATTCAATAGCTTGGCTCAGACCCTGCTTTCAAACCTAATATTTGACATGGTGATGGGCTAGGGTATGCAGAACATATCTTGGGTACTGCCGTTGATGTGCTTTTTCATGTTTCATATAAAATTTTTTGAATTACTTTATCAAGTATGGCGGTACAAAATGAGACATATTCAAAATTCAATAGCTCGGCTCAGACCCTGCTTTCAAACCTAATATTTGACATGGTGATGGGCTAGGGTATGCAGAACATATCTGGGTTGGTGCCGTTGATGTGCTTTTTCATGTTTCATATAAAAATTTTTGAATTACTTTATCAAGTATGGCGGTACAATATAAAACATTGAACTTTTCAATTAGAATCGGAAAATATCTCACAGATAACATTTTTGGCAATGCATTCGCATGTTGATATTAAAATGATGCTTTTAATAGTTTAGAGTTACCATAATTAATTAAATTTTATTTAATGGCAATCTAAGTTATTTTTGACGATAATGATTACAATTTTTCGCTTGAATTGGATTTTTGTGCTTGAAGCGGCTTTTTGTGCGTAGCTGGGTTATATCCTGGCTTTTGTGCTTTACTTTGTTACTAGATGGCGCTTCAAAACTCAAAAAATTGATTTGTGCCTCTGCTAAGTACAGAAATGCTAGGAAAAAAATTAGGTGTTTTTTAGTTCCTTAGATAAATACTAGATGTCGCTTCTTGTGGCTAAATTTTTGGCGCTTGAACAGGCTTTTTGTGCGTAGCTTGATGCTGGTGGTTTGTGTCTCGACTTATCGCATTGGAAAAATTTTGGTGCTTGAATAGGCTTTTTGTGCGTAGCTTGACGCTGGTAAAATATTTTTATATTTGGTGTAAAAAAGCCTTCTTCAGCTAAACGTAAAAAAATGTAGTACTATGGCTTTTGGTAGAAAAAGAAACATACCAAGCATTATTATTTCCTTAGGAGATCAGGTAGTAGAGAAATGTGAACGAGTTAGGGACTTGGGAGTCATACTCGACTCAAAATTAACATTCACTGATCATAACAATACAATTATCAATAAGGTTAGTTTTATAAAACGTTTCTGCTATAACTTCCAAGATCCATACACAATACAAACACTGTATAGTTCCTATGTCAGGTCACTTTTAGAATACTGTAGCATTGTATGGTCTCCGTTTTCTGCAACACATGTAGACAGAATAGAATCAGTGCAAAAACAATTCCTGTTATATGCACTTCGTAATCTACGATGGACATCATTTCCCCTACCATCATATGACGAACGCTGCAGACTTATCGACATCCAATCATTAAAAGCCCGTTGTGAATTCGCAAAGATGTCATTTGTTAACGATATCGTATCTCAGCGTGTCGATTCACCCGAAATATTATCAAAACTCAATTTTTATGTGCCTTCTAGAAATTTACGAACTCGGACTTTGTTTTCGTTAAATCATCAACGAAACAATTATGCTAAATACGGGCCCATTAATCAAATGATGTTAGTGTATAACCAACACTGTGAAGCAAATGACTTCTCTATGTCGAAAACTAAATTAAAACAATATTTCAATTCAACGCGCAATTTAAATCGATAGAAAATAATTATTGTAATAATCCGAATTAGATGAAGAAATTCTTGCACTAAAAAATCAACGAAAAATAATTTTTTTCGACGATCTCAAAGGTTTACCATGTTGGTTAATTTATTTTTGTTGCAATTAAGTGGTATTTATATAGATTCAAACAAGTTTTGTTTATTAAATTAACAAGAATTCAAACCTAGGTTTTGATTCAAATTCCGAACACTTCCATGTAATTACTAAGAGATAGATAGGCAAACCGTCCCAACACTGACTGTCACTTTTTTCAACGCCTGCTGTTTCCCTGGAAGTGGCCCCACAGTGAAGAGCTATACATGACAGGGTAAAGGACATTCCGAGGAACGAAATGGTATATAATAATCATACTTTCGATTACTCTAGCTATAATAATGTGGTTTTCATTCTAAAGTGCTCGAAGTTTGAGACTGTTCTAAGTTTGAGTCAAAACGGTATGTAGTCTACTTTTGTTTGACGAAATAAATAAATAAATAATATCGCTTTTTTCAACTCTATTTTCAAAAAACTCATTAATTTGGCAATGAACACCTGAACCGCAACAGTATCATGATGGAGTACTTCCGATATTATGATGAAGCTTATATTCTTAAGTGTTCCAGATTCTGAATAGTAAACAACGAAGGGATGAATGGTGGCTTGACTATCATTCCAATAACTACACGAATCACAAATTTATAAAGACGTATTAAAATGAGCTTGACTGTTCAATATTTTTAATTTTGCAATAACGTTCTCGTTTAATTTGCGTAAGCTTGATGGGCACCGATGATAAGAAAAGGGTTTACAGCATTTGGGCTTGGTGTATTCCATTTTCACTTTATTCATCTTCACAAAATTCAAACTGTTACTAACACATCTGGAGTAGTGCAATCGTATTTATATACGAAAACAGATATTATAGGTTATTAGTTGCGTACTTTACAAACAGTTATTATTAGTAAACAAGTAGGTAGTGTTGCACTACAAACATATTTTTTTATAAAACTTCCGGCAAGGGGGAGCGTGTAGGTAGGCTAAGGTTTAGCGCTTGAGTTATTTATCCAATCGTTTTGTTGTCAAAGAATGAATTGTATATTTTTGATCAAGCATTCCAATAAACGTATGCTTTTTGCTGGAGAACCATGGACAAATTAGGAAAAACGTGTATTTTCCAAAATATTAATAATTTTTCGAGCTAAAATTAAAAATAACTCGAAAACCGGTGCTTTAGAATGTTTACCACCAAGAGCTTTTTGATTCAAAATGACTCTCTGCATCTTTTAAAACCATCAGAATACAAATATTTTGAAAAATGTTTAAATTGAAATTTTAATTAAAAAATAATTCTACCATAAAAAAATTAAATTAAATTAAAATTCAACTCTTTTTTTTTTAATTGAAATTTGATGTTTATTTTTAAGTTTTTTTGGTCAAAAAATTTTTGTTTGTACAGTGTACAACTCATACAAATCATTCTCAGACAGTTTTTCTATGCAACCAACGGTTTCTGGGCTACAATGCTTCGAATAAAACCTATGCCAAAAGGCATACGCCCTTTTAGAATGTAACTCATGGGTGTAAAATAGTAGGAGGGTGGTATTCAAGACACGACCGCATGACGTTGACTACCGTATTCTTATATTCCATTGAAACAAATAGTAGAGGGAAATGCAACGCTTATTTTACAAAACTTCAAGGCACCAAAAGGTGCCAGTTGCCGATTATTCTTGTTTACTGGTTATTCCGTCCAGAATTCCAGCCATTTTAGTATTTTGCAGTAGCCACCAGCATTACGGGTGAAACCGGCACGAGATGACCGGTACTATTCTGTTTTTCCTCCCTTCAGCTGCTAACTCCTAGCGTCCGTATGTAACCGGTACGGTTTAGTAATGAAATTGATGGGGTGAAATGTTCGAACGGTACGTTTTATACCAAGGCTTCGTCAGATAATTAGAAAGAAGGAGGAGCTAAGTAGATGATGGAATGGTAAGGAAAATTTTTTTCTTGAAAGCTGTGCCGGCCGCTGTCGTAATATTAACACCAACACAAACATGCATTTTTGCAAGGTTTTTTCCGCTAGCAGCAGCATTTGGTAAAACAGAAAATTCAATTAGCCGCTTCTGTAACAAAATTTCGAGGCACCAAAAGGTGCCAGTTGCCGATTATTCTCGTTTACTGGTAGTCCGTCCAGAATTCCAGCCATTTTAGTATTTTGTAGTGCCATTTATTACTAACAGCCACCAGCATAACGGGTGAAACCGGCACGAGATGACCGGTACTCTTTTGTCTTTCCTCCTTTCAGCTACTAACACCTAGCGTCCACATGCCACTGGTGCGGTTTTGGAATCAAAATGATGGGGCACCGGCCGCTGTCGTAAAATTAACACCAACAAAAAGATGCATATTTGCAAGGTTTTATCCGCCAGCAGCAGCATTTTGTAAAACAGAAAATTCAATTAGCCGCTTTTATTACACATTTTCGAGGCACCAAAAGGGGCCAGTTGCCGAATATATCCATGTTTTCTGGTTAGTCCGTTCAGAATTCTTTCAAGATAGCGTCCGTATGTAACCGGTACGGTTTAGTAATGAAACTGATGGGGTGAAATGTTCATACGATACGTTTTATACCAAGGCTTCGTTAGATAATTAGAGAGAAGGAGGGGCTACATAGATGATGAAATGGTAGAGACAAATGTTTCTTGAAAGCTGCGCCGGCCGCTGTCGTAATATTAACACCAACACAAACATGCATTTTTGCAAGGTTTTTTCCGCTAGCAGCAGCATTTGGTAAAACAGAAAATTCAATTAGCTGCTTCTGTAACAAAATTTCGAGGCACCAAAAGGTACCAGTTGCCGATTATTCTCGTTTACTGGTAGTCCGTCCAGAATTCCAGCCATTTTAGTATTTTGCAGTGCCTTTTATTACTAACAGCCACCAGCATAACGGGTGAAACCGGCACGAGATGATTGGTACTCTTTTGTCTTTTCTCCTTTCAGCTGCTAACACCTAGCGTCCACATGCCACTGGTGCGGTTTTGGAATCAAAATGATGGGGCGCCGACCGCTGTCGTAAAATTAACATCAACAAAAAGATGCATATTCGCAAGGTTTTATCCGCCAGCAGCAGCATTTTGTAAAACAGAAAATTCAATTAGCCGCTTCTATTACACAATTTCGAGGCACCAAAAGGGGCCAGTTGCCGAATATATCCTTGTTTTTGGTTAGTCCGTCCGGAATTCTCTCAAGATAGCGTCCGTATGTAACCAGTACGGTTTAGTAATGAAATTGATGGGGTGAAATGTTCGAACGATACGTTTTATACCAAGGCTTCGTTAGATAATTAGAAAGAAGGAGGGGCTACATAGATGATGAAATGGTAGAGGCAAATGTTTCTTGAAAGCTGCGCCGGCCGCTGTCGTAATATTAACACCAACACAAACATGCATTTTTGCAAGGTTTCTTCAGCTAGCAGCAGCATTTGGTAAAACAGAAAATTCAATTAGCCGCTTCTGTACCAAAATTTCGAGGCACCAAAAGGTGCCAGTTGCCGATTATATTGTTGTTTTCTGGTTAGTCCGTCCAGAATTCCAGCCATTTAAGTGTTTTGCAGTAGCCATTTACTACTAAATGCCACCAGCATTACGGGTGGAACCGGCACGAGATGACTTGTACTATTTTGTCTTTCCTCCTCTCAGCTGCTATCACCTAGCGTCCGCATGTCACTGGTGCGGTTTTGGAATCAAAATGATGGGGCGCCGGCCGCTGTCGTAAAATTAACACCAACAAAAAGATGCATATTTGCAAGGTTTTTCCGCTAGCAGCAGCATAAACATCGGAAACAGAAAGTGACAACAACAATAACAACAAAGTCAGATCAATTGTATCCGTTAGTGTCGATTGTGCTTGGGAAGAGAGGTAGTGATTGGCTGCGTGGTATGATTTGGACAATCGATATTGATTACCAATTTTTCAATAGTGTATCTTCAAAAATAGTTTGTTTTTGTTACATAAATTTAACCGTAAAAGAATTTCTGATCGATTGATGCCAAAACCTCGAAAACCTGATTATAGATTACTGCAAAATAAGCGCTCAAAACCTGACCACTTTTCCCTGGTTTTCCCTGGTTGAATTACTAGATTTTCAAATTCAGGGGCCTAATTTCGATATAGACGTTAGTCAACGTCAAAATCTCTCCATCTGTGAAAAATGCTCAGTTTGCTAAGCCAAATACGTGTGCAAAGTTTCGTTCAAATAAAAAATGGTCGATATTCGACCATAGGTCATTTGGCGCGATCTTGCTCATTTGTAAAAATAGATTTACATGAATGCTTAAATCCAATAAAGGTACATTCACTCTTAGTGTTCTAAAATATTGATGTTGTAATTGGAATATTAAATATGAAATTTGACGTAATGTTAGTGCTCAACCCTTTATAAGGCAGTGGCAACTATATTGCCACCAACAGAATTTATTTTTTTCGCTGCACTAAGAATTTTGTTTTTAAATTTGGCTTAACCAAAGACTTCTAAATGTGTTTTAGAACACTTCAGTTTTTTCTAGGACTGCTTGAAATGTACAATATTGATTTTGGGATCATTTTTATGTGCGATTTTAGACCGTCTTTAGGAAATTCATTTTAATTTGGTGAAATCCAACAAATTGGTAAGTTTTTCACCAGGAACATTCTATTCAGGACCTGCTGTGTTAGGCTATTCAGTTTTTTCGTTAAAATACATGGTGTATTGGACAACAGATTTCAAATTTCTTCCTAAATTTTGTTTTTGAATACCACTCGAAAAATCCTTTACTTCGATCTTTTCCATGCAAAGTAAATAAAGTCCTAATTAATTCTAATTACTATGATTTTCCATTTCTTATAATTTCAAAAAAACAAGCTTACAATGCAGCTGCAAAAAAATTGCTTCCATCGTTTTTGGGATTAACGGGCAGTGGCAACTATATTGCCACCAACGTTTGTGCCGTTAACGGGCAGTGGCAACTATATTGCCACCAACATCGTGGCGTTAACGTGCAGTGGCAACTATATTGCCACCAATGTTTTTGGGGGAAACGGGCAGTGGCAACTCTATTGCCACCAATTTTTTCAATTGATTCAATAGTGAATTTTTCAACAAAGGTACATTTGCGTTGTTTCTTCTGTAAGGAATATTATTATATTATTTATTAAAGTTTATGTCGATTCCTTGCGTAGTTATAGGCCTTATAAAGGGTTAAGAAATAGCGAAATAAAAGAAATCACTCTTAATTTCGAACAATTTAATCACGAGCGATACCGAGAACGTTCAAATAGTACGATACCACATTTAAATGATGTTGAGGCTATATATATATATATTTATCAAAGCAGGTATAGTTTTGAATAGTCTTTGAATTTCTTTTCTTTCCAAAATTTTTAAACCACATATCAAATTAATATGAAGTTTGTTATTTGTATGTTTGAGAGATGACTCGTTTGTATGACACTAGTTATGTTCAAATAAGTCGTGTAATACTTGAGATTATAGACTTTCGTTGTTTTAACAATCTAATACATAACGGTTGCTTAAGTTCGATTATAATCAAATGAAGGGGGAACGTATAGGGCAGCCAAACTTTGACACCACGTGTTCAATCATAATTCATCAGTTAATCCTTTATTAGCCCGTTCATTTGATATCAATATTGTTCAAATCGGTTGTGTAATTTCTATGATAATGAAGTTTCGTGATTTTCACAATTCGATTAGTGATGGGAAATATCGAGCAAAATCGTTAACGATAACATCGACAGTTTCCAAGATTTTATCGATATTATCGATAATTTTCGAAGAGGGGGCGATGTTGCAAAAGCAAGGATAATGTTTGTTCACTAGTAAATTTTACCGAAGTCTATTCGGTCAGTAGAGAATTGGGAACAAAAATTGGCTATTTTGGATAACTACTATATGATATTTTGCAAGTGCAAAAAAATAATTCGCATACTTTGTGCCACCTGAACTGCCACCTGCGACTTATCGATAATTATCGTTAGCGCCAAAATTTGACGATATTATCAATATGCAGCGATTATCGATATTACCGATAAATATCGATAACTTTCCTATCACTAATTTTGATAAGGGTCATTCTATGTCAAGTGATCAGACAAATGCAACGACCCTCTCCGATTCACTTCAAAATGAAAAAAATGACTTATTTTAGGTCGAAACTAAAAAATCCAGGGTTTTTGTGACCCCCCTGCGATTGCGGGGCCCTCCATTTTTGTATTTTTTGACAAAAAATCATTTTCCATGTTTTGGAAAAACATCATATCTCAGAGACCGTAAGAGCTACAGACAATTTTAAACACTCTTTTTGAAGGTTATTAAATTTACAATCGAATGGCCAGATTTTGCAAACAGTGTTGCCAATATTGATATTTTTACGTTTAAAAACTAAAACTTCGTTTATCTCAAAACACCCCAGATTTTTTATAAATCTGATGTCACCAATGTGTTGAGCGGAAAATTTTATATAAGAATCACCTATCCACAAAATGCAATATGCGCCGTTGCGGAGATATTCAACTTTCAAGATAACGAGTTCGCTCAATTCCAACAATAAGCTTACAAATGCGATAAGCCTTCTTAAAACGCATCCCAAACTAAATCACCGCTTCAAATCTCAAAAACTGGTTTCTCACATTCTACTTGATGGTACCTGAATTATCAGCCATTAAAGTACAACGTGCGTTTCATAAATTATATTTATTTAACAAGTTTGTCAGAAATTAACGTTTGATTTTTGTAGTACGTGACGATTTTTGCTTAACTTTTGGAGTTAAATTGAAATAGGTACCCGATCAGAGCTTGACAATGTCTTCATTAAAATGGTAGCGTCCGCTTGAGGTGTCGCCGAATGCATTCCTCGGATCCCTGAAACAGATTTAACTGAATCGAACCTGGCAGCACTGACAACTGGCGGATTTTATCGCTCGTTTTATTACAAATTTGAAATTTTTCTTTGAGTTGCCGAACCATTTCCTCTCCAGCACTTTCTAGACCTTCATTTTGCTGACTAGAAACAGCCTCAAAAGATTTTTTTAAAGCTTTTGATGCCTTGAGTAATTTTTCTCCACTGTATTTATTAACGGGGTATTGACCAAGAGATTGCAAAACCGTGTTACGGCAAACCAGCTGTGTCTTTACTATACAAGTAAACAAATAAAACAGGTTTAAAACAATTTCAAATAAAACAAAACAATAGTGACATCGTAGAAGTGAGCTAATCATTTCATTTCCAATATGTTCATGTTGTAAAGAATATAGTGTGAGAAACCCTATTACTCAGCTCATGCGTTCTCGTTCTCAGTGCTGCATCACATTGGATGCATGTCTTTCGACCTTCTACTATTTCCTGCTTGTACTCATAAAACCTGTCATGAAGACATGACGAAATGATTTTTAAATTTTTATTACGAGCACCGCCATGGCAATTCAGCCGATTGCTGCGAAATATTGGCCAAACTGTTTTTCATGGCTTCAGCATATAGTTTGCAAACGTTGAACACCAGACCTAAGTTTGAACAAAATCCATTCTCGCGATGTTAAGTGCGATCGATTGTGATTTTCAGCTGTACACTTACTTTTTAAACTCCAACCTATTGAACACACCGTTTTTTTTTTCACTGTTGTGAAGATCAAATCAACCTGCGTATGTTTTGACAGAAACCACGTTATGAAAACAAAGGAGTAAACCATCAAAAAGGCCATGAGAAACCCACACTTGAGATGTGAAATAGTGCTTTTGTTTCAAGTGAGTTTCAACATTTGGTCACATTTGTTGTGTGAATTTAACGAACTCGTTATCTTAAAAGTTGAACATCTCAACAACGGCGCATATTGCATTTTGTGGATAGGTGATTCTGATGTAAAATTTTCCGCTCAACACATTGGTGACATCAGATTTTAAAAAAAAAATCTGGGGTGTTTTGAGATAAACGAAGCTTTAATTTTTAAACGTAAAAATATCATTATTAGCAACACTGTTTGCAAAATCTGATGATGCCATTCGATTGATAATTTAATAACCTTCAAAAAGAGTGTCTAATATTCTCTGTAGCTCTTAGAGTCTCTGAGATATGATGTTTTTCCAAAACATGGAAAATGATTTTTTGTCAAAAAACACAAAAATGGAGGGCCCCGCAATTGGAGGGGGTCGTCCGATTGGCCAAAAACTCTGGAACTCTGGAAAACAAGTCATTTTATTCATTTTGAAGCGAATCGAAGAGGGTCGTTGCATTTGCCTGATCACTTGACATGGAATGACCCATACATTACAGACGAAATTACAGTCCGATTACAGCAAAATTCAATAGGGTGTTATGAGGCAGCTAGACCTTTCATTTGACACTAATTTTGTAGAAATCGGTTCAACCGTCTCTGAGAAAAGTGAATGAGTTTATATAGTCTTCGGAATATGTTTCTTTTCATAGCTGGATTTCACATTTTTAAACATAACAGGCAAAGTAATAATCTGTTTGCAAAAAAATCTATAGGGTCTTATGGGGCAATAAGACCTTCCATATGACACTGATTTTATGAAAATCGGTCTTGTCATCTCTGAGAAACATGAGTGAGATTAAATAGTCTCCAGAACACGTTTCTTTCTATAACTTCTGAACCACAAGTTCAATCTTCAGAAAATTCGAAAGTTAAGGATTTTTTAGGTAGCCCGTTCATTTGCAATTAATTTTGTTGAGAGATTTTGTTCTCAGAAATGGCTGAACCGATTTTCATAAAATCAGTGTCAAATGGAAGGTCTAGTTGCCCCATAAGACTCGATTGATTTGTTTTGAAATCGGACTAATACTTTGCCTGTTATGCTTGAAAATGTGAAATCTAGCTATGAAAAGGAACATATTCCGAAGACTACTTGAACTCACTCACTTTTCCCAGAGATGGCTGACCCGATTTCCACAAAATTAGTGTCAATTAATAAGTCTAGCTGCCTCATAACACCCTATTGAATTTTACTGTAATCGAACTGTAACTTCGTCTGTAATGTACCGAAATGTGAAAATCACGAAACTTCATTATCTCAGATACTACACAACCGATTTGATCAATATTATTATCAGATGAGCGGGCTAGTTAAGGGTTAACTGATGAATTATGATTGAACACGTATTTTCAAAGTTTGGATGCCCTATACGTTACCATTTCATTTGATTATAATCGAACTTAAGCAACCGTTATGTATTAAATTGTTAATAAAACAACGAAAGTCTATTATCTCATGGATTACATGACTTATTTGAACATAACTAGTGTCATACGAACGAGTCATCTCTCGAACTTACAAATAACAAACTTCATAACAATTTGATATGTGGCTCAAAAGTTATGAAAGGAAAAGAAATTCAAAGACTATTTAAAACTATACCTGCTTTGATCGATATATGTGGCCTCAACTTATTTTAAATGTGGTGTCGTACTAATTGAACGTTTCAAATTCATTGATTTCTTGCGATGTATTTAAAGTCTGTAAATGCACGACGAATCGGCCATAGGATATGATCGGAATTAAAAAACAAATCGTTTAAAATGATTGGTTTTGTCGAAATGACAACATCCTCGTTATTATTTAGTATTTGGTTATTTTGAATTTTTTTTCACGAACCGGAAGTCGCCATCTTGGATTCCAAAATGGTATTTAGATAATTTCTGGCCTCTGAGCGTCATTCTGGTTGAAGAAACATCCATATTGGTTGTTTTTCGATTATTTTCGGTTGTTTCCCAGAAACCGGAAGTCGACACCCTAGAATCCAAAATGGGGTCTGTGGTCGATTTCAGCTGCTGTGTATCATTCTAGATCCGGAGATATTCATGTTAGACGAAAATCGGCCATTTTTGGCTGTTTTCCAGAAACCAGAAGTTGCCATCCTACAATTCATAATGGTGTCTGAGATCAATTTTTAGCTTCTTGCAACATTCTGGCTCCAGAGATACTCATATTGGGTGGTATTTGGTCACTTTGGGCTGTTTTTCAGAAACCTAGAGTCGTCATTTTGGCCTTTAAAATTGCCTGTGAAATCAATTTCTGTCATCTGGGCGTAATTCTGGTGCCGAAAACATTCATATTGAATGGTATTTGATCATTTCCGGCTGTTTGCCAAACACCGAAAGTCACCACCTTAAAATTCAAGATTGTGTCTGTGATCAATTTTCAGCTTCTGTGGTTCCAGAGATACTCATATATAATGGGAATCGTCCATTTCAGGCTGTTTTCCAGAAACCAGAAATTGCCATCTCACAATTCAAAATGTTGTCTGAAGTCGATTTGTGGCTCCAGTGCATCAATACGATTCCGGAAATACCCATATTGGGTGGAAGTTGGTCGTTTGCCGCTGTCTTTCTGAAACCGAGAGTCATCATTTTGGATTTCATAATGGCATTTGGAGACAATTTCTGGATTTTGAACGCCATACTGGTTAAAGAAACACTCATATTGGGTAGTATTTGGTCATTTTCAGCTGTTTTCAATCGATGGAGATTAAAAGCAACGATTTTAAATGTCAAATTCATTCTCAATTCACACATAAAATCATCACAATTAAAAACAAATAATATTCTTAAACATAAATTTCGTTTAGTCTTCATGTCTAAACTTACTTTTAGTCAATCTAAACTTGTTCGCTTTTTCAATTATCGGGACCTTCTCAACTTATTTTTAGTCAATGTAAACTTGTTCACTTTTTCACTTATCGGGACCTTCTTTTCATACAAATCGGGACCTTCTTTTCATACAAATTACAAATAAAAGCGCACTACTTGCCAGTTTGAACTCCTGGACGGGATTAATTTATTGAAATAAAACTTACTCCTAGATCACTATATATATATATATATATATATATATATATATATATATATATATATATATATATATATATATATATATATATATATATATATATATATATATATATATATATATATATATATATATATATATATATATATATATATATATATATATATATATATATATATATATATATATATATATATATATATATATATATATATAAATATATATATATATATATATATATATATATATATATATATATATATATATATATATATATATATATATATATATATATATATATATATATCGTATGTTATATTAGATACAGGCGCTGACATCAGCGTTATCAAAATTAATAAAATACCACCAACACAACCAGTCGACTCAAACAATAAAATTCAATTGACAGGAATTACAAACCAAACAATAGAGACAATAGCAACCACTACCACACAATTAGACTTCGGAAACGGCTTGGTGATAAACCATGCGTTTCACGTCGTAGATAGCGATTTTCCTACAGTCACTGATGGCATTTTAGGACGAGATTTCCTCGCTACCAACAGATGCATCATGTACTACGAAAGTTGGCTGTTGAATTTTTCTGTAAATAATACCCCTGTGTCTTTGCCAATAGAAGACACAGTAGATAAAAATTATATCATACCAGCAAGATGTGAAGTAATCAAAAAACTTCACGATCTTCGAATCAATGAGGACATGATAGTGGTTTCGCAAGAACTAAATCCAGGAGTGTTCTGTGGAAGTTCTATCATATCCCCGAAAATACCTTTTATTAAAATTTTAAATATAACAGAACAAACTGTAAATATACCACTTAAGATTTTTAATTGTAAGATACAATTAGAACCACTTAGCAATTATAAAATATTGGAAAACAAGAAAAACCAACACAAAAATAATCAACGTGAACAAGAAATTTTTAAAAAATATTAACACTAACAGCGTACCGGAATACGCGATAGGAGAATTTAGAAAATTAATTGAAAACTATGCGGACATATTTTGTCTACCGCAGGAAGCTTTATCAACTAACAATTTTTATAAGCAGAATATAAACCTGACAGACAATGTGCCAGTTTATATTCCAAATTATAAAACAATTCATTGTCAAAAAGACAAAATTACGCGTCAAGTGGACAAAATGTTGAATGAAAAAATTATTGAACCGTCTTTTTCACCGTACAACAACCCTATTTTGTTAGTACCAAAGAAAAGTGAAACAAATACTAAACAAGAAAATACTAGCCGACAAGTTTCCACTACCAAGAATTGATGCTACACTTGATCAACTTGATAGAGCTAAATTTTTCAGCACTTTGGATCTGATGTCAGGATTTCATCAGATACCGCTCGATGAAAATTCAAGGAAATACACCTAATTTTCTACACAATCAGATCATTTCCAATGTACAAGAATGCCATTCGGACTAAATATAAGCCCGAACAGTTTTCAAAGAATGATGACAATTGCGATGGCTGGTTTTACACCAGAAATGGCTTTTGTCTATATTGATGATATAATAGTAACTGGATGCTCAGTGAAACATCATTTGAATAATTTAACTAAAGTATTCGACAGACTACGCGTGTACAATCTTAAATTAAACCCGAGCAAATGCAAATTTTTTAGTAACGAAGTAATATATTTAGGACACAAAATATCTGACAAAGGTATTTTGCCAGACAACTCAAAATTCGATGCAATAAAAATTATCCCATACCAAAGAACAGTGACGAAGTGCGACGATTTGTTGCATTTTACAACTATTACCGCAAATTCGTTCCAAATTTCGCAGTAATAGCACATCCATTAAAACAATTACTTAAGAAAAAACAACAATTCATTTGGTCAGAGCAATGCCAAAAAGCATTCAATACATTAAAACATTACCTTTTATCACCACAAATACTTCAATTTCCCGACTTTACAAAAACATTTATTTTAACCACAGACGCTTCAGATGTCGGATGTGGAGCAGTTTTGTCGCAAATTACAGACGACGATGAGTTACCCGTAGCCTTCGCGAGTAAAACATTTACCCAAGGTGAACGTAACAAAGCAGTTATTTTAAAAGAGTTAACAGCAATTCATTGGGCTTTTACCTATTTCAAATCTTATTTATATGGAAACAAATTCATTGTTAAGACAGACCATAGACCACTTGTGTTTCTGTTCGGTATGAAAGACCCAACATCGAAACTGACAAGAATGCGTCTTGATCTGTGTGAATTTGATTTCGAAATACAGTACATCAAAGGGAAGGACAACGTGGGAGCGGACGCGTTATCACGTGTTGTCATTTCCTCTGATGAACTCAAACAAAATTCCATCTCAATGGTAAATACAAGATCTATGACACGAAGTCAAGAATCAAAAATTATACAAAATAAGACGGAGTGCGAGTCCAAGATTGATCACCTTGCGATGTACACTACCGAAAATTTAAGCGATTGTATAAAGTTAATGAAATTACAAACAAAATTCGAAAATGACTATGTCGAATTTGCAGTATATACAAAAGCGCGAATAATACCAAAGCAAAATGAACAGGTAACCAGTTACCAATTCAAAATACAAAACGGTAATGGAAGTCAAATTGTCAAATTTGCACTTACAAAAATCGAAGAAATTATGAAAAAGATGAAAATAAATAAAATTGCGCTGTCTCGAGACGATGAAATATTTAAAGAAAAGAAATGAGTAATAAAGCATTAAAGAATATGCAAATAATAATTTATAAACCAGCAATATTCATTAGTGATGTTTGCAAGGTAAAAGAATTTTAAAAAGCCACCATGAAACACCCAACAGGAGGACATATCGGACAACACCGATTGTACCTTAAATTAAGAGAAATATATGCATGGCGAAATATGAGGAAATCAATTTCTCAATTCATTAAGGCCTGTGAATTGTGCAAATTAAACAAAATAACAAAACATACAAAGGAGTGTACTACAATAACTACTACACCCTCAAAACCATTCGAAGTAGTAGCTATCGACACGATAGGACCTCTACCAAAATCGAATAACAACAATAGATACGCTGTAACAATACAGTGTGAATTAACAAAATATATAGTCTTAATACCAATACCAACCAAAGAAGCTAACGTCATAGCAAAAACATTAGTGGACAATTTTATATTAATATACGGAAAATTTTTAGAATTAAAGTTTGATCAGGGCACAGAGTATAAAAACGAAATACTTGACCAGATCTGCAAATATTTAAAAATCAAACAAACATTCGCTACAGCTTACCATCCACAGACAATTGGCTCGTTGGAGAGGAACCACAGGTGTCTAAACGAATACCTGAGATCCTTCGTCAACGAACACCAATCTGACTGGGATGATTGGCTACCATATTATGCATTAACTTACAATTCAACACCACATACAGATCACGGATACACACCTTACGAGTTAGTATTCGGATTTAAACCACGACTACCACAAGAGACATATGACAATACAATAGACCCCGTATACAATTTCGAACAATACAGTAAAGAAATGAAGTATAAAATACAGAAGTCCAACGAGATAGCAAAACAAAAATTAATAGATCAAAAATATCAGAGGAAAGAAGTGCTCGACAAAAATGTAAACCCGTTGCTTATTCAAATTAATGATACAGTATATTTGCAAACAGAAAATAGAAAGAAACTAAATTCGTTCTACAACGGACCATACAAAATCACAAAAATTATAGATCCAAATTGTGAAATAAGACACATTCACTCAAATCAAACATTCACAGTACACAAAAACAGACTTATAAGAGCATGAAAACCATGTTACCAAATCAAGACAAATATCATCAAAAATTATTAGAATGTAACCCAAATTATACCAATATTGTAAAGGTGAGCAACAAGGCATTTTTCACGATTTATAAAACAATTATTGACAACAATTACAGAAAACTCTACCTATCCTTTTTCAGAATGATCCTTCGGCTTCACCCTCCAGATCATTCTTGGGGAGGAGATGTAAGCTGAAACCTCACGAGGATAACATGATCCTCCAAATTTTATTAACTTTCCAAAAGGACCCAGAAAACTTATTCCCACGGGCCGGATAGTCAAACATCTTCCAAATTATTCCAATGACAAGTGTTGCATATGACATTAACCATACACAAACCACTTCTTTCCCACCGAACTAACCCAATTCCTAAAACCCATGTTACTTAACAAATCCTTATTCTAACATACGATTTCCCACGACAAGTGTTGCATATGACAACTAGCCACCGAGCTAGCCAAATTCCTAAAAACATGTTTCACCACAAATCCTGATTCCCATGCCTACATGACAACCACTTGAGAATTAACCAAGTTGCATGTAGTCATATGAGATACAACCCAAACCTTACTCAACCCGCTTTTTTGTCACCTCATAAATTCCCAAGCGCTGCAAGCAGCATGCACCTTTTCTCATGACCCATTTTCACTCTCTTTCTATTTCCACACCCAAGCCGGAATCGCATGAAGCTAAGCAGAAAAGCGACTCCGCGACTATATTGAAACAGTGCTGGCCGTTATACGCCTACGCGTATGCAACACGCCTATAGTTGCTTGAGAGAATTGGATGCTCTTAAGCTCTCCCTACTCAAGTCCATACTATGACAAATCATTGCCGGTTGACTCCACCTCCGCATGATATATATATATATATATATATATATATATATATATATATATATATATATATATATATATATATATATATATATATATATATATATATATATATATATATATATATATATATATATATATATATATATATATATATATATATATATATATATATATATATATATATATATATATACATATATATATATATATATATATATATATATATATATATATATATATATATATATATATATATATATATATATCATGCGGAGGTGGAGTCAACCGGCAATGATTTGTCATAGTATGGACTTGAGTAGGGAGAGCTTAAGAGCATCCAATTCTCTCAAGCAACTATAGGCGTGTTGCATACGCGTAGGCGTATAACGGCCAGCACTGTTTCAATATAGTCGCGGAGTCGCTTTTCTGCTTAGCTTCATGCGATTCCGGCTTGGGTGTGGAAATAGAAAGAGAGTGAAAATGGGTCATGAGAAAAGGTGCATGCTGCTTGCAGCGCTTGGGAATTTATGAGGTGACAAAAAAGCGGGTTGAGTAAGGTTTGGGTTGTATCTCATATGACTACATGCAACTTGGTTAATTCTCAAGTGGTTGTCATGTAGGCATGGGAATCAGGATTTGTGGTGAAACATGTTTTTAGGAATTTGGCTAGCTCGGTGGCTAGTTGTCATATGCAACACTTGTCGTGGGAAATCGTATGTTAGAATAAGGATTTGTTAAGTAACATGGGTTTTAGGAATTGGGTTAGTTCGGTGGGAAAGAAGTGGTTTGTGTATGGTTAATGTCATATGCAACACTTGTCATTGGAATAATTTGGAAGATGTTTGACTATCCGGCCCGTGGGAATAAGTTTTCTGGGTCCTTTTGGAAAGTTAATAAAATTTGGAGGATCATGTTATCCTCGTGAGGTTTCAGCTTACATCTCCTCCCCAAGAATGATCTGGAGGGTGAAGCCGAAGGATCATTCTGAAAAAGGATAGGTAGAGTTTTCTGTAATTGTTGTCAATAATTGTTTTATAAATCGTGAAAAATGCCTTGTTGCTCACCTTTACAATATTGGTATAATTTGGGTTACATTCTAATAATTTTTGATGATATTTGTCTTGATTTTGTAACATGGTTTTCATGCTCTTATAAGTCTGTTTTTGTGTACTGTGAATGTTTGATTTGAGTGAATGTGTCTTATTTCACAATTTGGATCTATAATTTTTGTGATTTTGTATGGTCCGTTGTAGAACGAATTTAGTTTCTTTCTATTTTCTGTTTGCAAATATACTGTATCATTAATTTGAATAAGCAACGGGTTTACATTTTTGTCGAGCACTTCTTTCCTCTGATATTTTTGATCTATTAATTTTTGTTTTGCTATCTCGTTGGACTTCTGTATTTTATACTTCATTTCTTTACTGTATTGTTCGAAATTGTATACGGGGTCTATTGTATTGTCATATGTCTCTTGTGGTAGTCGTGGTTTAAATCCGAATACTAACTCGTAAGGTGTGTATCCGTGATCTGTATGTGGTGTTGAATTGTAAGTTAATGCATAATATGGTAGCCAATCATCCCAGTCAGATTGGTGTTCGTTGACGAAGGATCTCAGGTATTCGTTTAGACACCTGTGGTTCCTCTCCAACGAGCCAATTGTCTGTGGATGGTAAGCTGTAGCGAATGTTTGTTTGATTTTTAAATATTTGCAGATCTGGTCAAGTATTTCGTTTTTATACTCTGTGCCCTGATCAAACTTTAATTCTAAAAATTTTCCGTATATTAATATAAAATTGTCCACTAATGTTTTTGCTATGACGTTAGCTTCTTTGGTTGGTATTGGTATTAAGACTATATATTTTGTTAATTCACACTGTATTGTTACAGCGTATCTATTGTTGTTATTCGATTTTGGTAGAGGTCCTATCGTGTCGATAGCTACTACTTCGAATGGTTTTGAGGGTGTAGTAGTTATTGTAGTACACTCCTTTGTATGTTTTGTTATTTTGTTTAATTTGCACAATTCACAGGCCTTAATGAATTGAGAAATTGATTTCCTCATATTTCGCCATGCATATATTTCTCTTAATTTAAGGTACAATCGGTGTTGTCCGATATGTCCTCCTGTTGGGTGTTTCATGGTGGCTTTTTAAAATTCTTTTACCTTGCAAACATCACTAATGAATATTGCTGGTTTATAAATTATTATTTGCATATTCTTTAATGCTTTATTACTCATTTCTTTTCTTTAAATATTTCATCGTCTCGAGACAGCGCAATTTTATTTATTTTCATCTTTTTCATAATTTCTTCGATTTTTGTAAGTGCAAATTTGACAATTTGACTTCCATTACCGTTTTGTATTTTGAATTGGTAACTGGTTACCTGTTCATTTTGCTTTGGTATTATTCGCGCTTTTGTATATACTGCAAATTCGACATAGTCATTTTCGAATTTTGTTTGTAATTTCATTAACTTTATACAATCGCTTAAATTTTCGGTAGTGTACATCGCAAGGTGATCAATCTTGGACTCGCACTCCGTCTTATTTTGTATAATTTTTGATTCTTGACTTCGTGTCATAGATCTTGTATTTACCATTGAGATGGAATTTTGTTTGAGTTCATCAGAGGAAATGACAACACGTGATAACGCGTCCGCTCCCACGTTGTCCTTCCCTTTGATGTACTGTATTTCGAAATCAAATTCACACAGATCAAGACGCATTCTTGTCAGTTTCGATGTTGGGTCTTTCATACCGAACAGAAACACAAGTGGTCTATGGTCTGTCTTAACAATGAATTTGTTTCCATATAAATAAGATTTGAAATAGGTAAAAGCCCAATGAATTGCTGTTAACTCTTTTAAAATAACTGCTTTGTTACGTTCACCTTGGGTAAATGTTTTACTCGCGAAGGCTACGGGTAACTCATCGTCGTCTGTAATTTGCGACAAAACTGCTCCACATCCGACATCTGAAGCGTCTGTGGTTAAAATAAATGTTTTTGTAAAGTCGGGAAATTGAAGTATTTGTGGTGATAAAAGGTAATGTTTTAATGTATTGAATGCTTTTTGGCATTGCTCTGACCAAATGAATTGTTGTTTTTTCTTAAGTAATTGTTTTAATGGATGTGCTATTACTGCGAAATTTGGAACGAATTTGCGGTAATAGTTGTAAAATGCAACAAATCGTCGCACTTCGTCACTGTTCTTTGGTATGGGATAATTTTTATTGCATCGAATTTTGAGTTGTCTGGCAAAATACCTTTGTCAGATATTTTGTGTCCTAAATATATTACTTCGTTACTAAAAAATTTGCATTTGCTCGGGTTTAATTTAAGATTGTACACGCGTAGTCTGTCGAATACTTTAGTTAAATTATTCAAATGATGTTTCACTGAGCATCCAGTTA
>NC_073696.1:151960630-152012610 GCF_029784165.1 Wyeomyia smithii
GTTTGTGTATGGTTAATGTCATATGCAACACTTGTCATTGGAATAATTTGGAAGATGTTTGACTATCCGGCCCGTGGGAATAAGTTTTCTGGGTCCTTTTGGAAAGTTAATAAAATTTGGAGGATCATGTTATCCTCGTGAGGTTTCAGCTTACATCTCCTCCCCAAGAATGATCTGGAGGGTGAAGCCGAAGGATCATTCTGAAAAAGGATAGGTAGAGTTTTCTGTAATTGTTGTCAATAATTGTTTTATAAATCGTGAAAAATGCCTTGTTGCTCACCTTTACAATATTGGTATAATTTGGGTTACATTCTAATAATTTTTGATGATATTTGTCTTGATTTGGTAACATGGTTTTCATGCTCTTATAAGTCTGTTTTTGTGTACTGTGAATGTTTGATTTGAGTGAATGTGTCTTATTTCACAATTTGGATCTATAATTTTTGTGATTTTGTATGGTCCGTTGTAGAACGAATTTAGTTTCTTTCTATTTTCTGTTTGCAAATATACTGTATCATTAATTTGAATAAGCAACGGGTTTACATTTTTGTCGAGCACTTCTTTCCTCTGATATTTTTGATCTATTAATTTTTGTTTTGCTATCTCGTTGGACTTCTGTATTTTATACTTCATTTCTTTACTGTATTGTTCGAAATTGTATACGGGGTCTATTGTATTGTCATATGTCTCTTGTGGTAGTCGTGGTTTAAATCCGAATACTAACTCGTAAGGTGTGTATCCGTGATCTGTATGTGGTGTTGAATTGTAAGTTAATGCATAATATGGTAGCCAATCATCCCAGTCAGATTGGTGTTCGTTGACGAAGGATCTCAGGTATTCGTTTAGACACCTGTGGTTCCTCTCCAACGAGCCAATTGTCTGTGGATGGTAAGCTGTAGCGAATGTTTGTTTGATTTTTAAATATTTGCAGATCTGGTCAAGTATTTCGTTTTTATACTCTGTGCCCTGATCAAACTTTAATTCTAAAAATTTTCCGTATATTAATATAAAATTGTCCACTAATGTTTTTGCTATGACGTTAGCTTCTTTGGTTGGTATTGGTATTAAGACTATATATTTTGTTAATTCACACTGTATTGTTACAGCGTATCTATTGTTGTTATTCGATTTTGGTAGAGGTCCTATCGTGTCGATAGCTACTACTTCGAATGGTTTTGAGGGTGTAGTAGTTATTGTAGTACACTCCTTTGTATGTTTTGTTATTTTGTTTAATTTGCACAATTCACAGGCCTTAATGAATTGAGAAATTGATTTCCTCATATTTCGCCATGCATATATTTCTCTTAATTTAAGGTACAATCGGTGTTGTCCGATATGTCCTCCTGTTGGGTGTTTCATGGTGGCTTTTTAAAATTCTTTTACCTTGCAAACATCACTAATGAATATTGCTGGTTTATAAATTATTATTTGCATATTCTTTAATGCTTTATTACTCATTTCTTTTCTTTAAATATTTCATCGTCTCGAGACAGCGCAATTTTATTTATTTTCATCTTTTTCATAATTTCTTCGATTTTTGTAAGTGCAAATTTGACAATTTGACTTCCATTACCGTTTTGTATTTTGAATTGGTAACTGGTTACCTGTTCATTTTGCTTTGGTATTATTCGCGCTTTTGTATATACTGCAAATTCGACATAGTCATTTTCGAATTTTGTTTGTAATTTCATTAACTTTATACAATCGCTTAAATTTTCGGTAGTGTACATCGCAAGGTGATCAATCTTGGACTCGCACTCCGTCTTATTTTGTATAATTTTTGATTCTTGACTTCGTGTCATAGATCTTGTATTTACCATTGAGATGGAATTTTGTTTGAGTTCATCAGAGGAAATGACAACACGTGATAACGCGTCCGCTCCCACGTTGTCCTTCCCTTTGATGTACTGTATTTCGAAATCAAATTCACACAGATCAAGACGCATTCTTGTCAGTTTCGATGTTGGGTCTTTCATACCGAACAGAAACACAAGTGGTCTATGGTCTGTCTTAACAATGAATTTGTTTCCATATAAATAAGATTTGAAATAGGTAAAAGCCCAATGAATTGCTGTTAACTCTTTTAAAATAACTGCTTTGTTACGTTCACCTTGGGTAAATGTTTTACTCGCGAAGGCTACGGGTAACTCATCGTCGTCTGTAATTTGCGACAAAACTGCTCCACATCCGACATCTGAAGCGTCTGTGGTTAAAATAAATGTTTTTGTAAAGTCGGGAAATTGAAGTATTTGTGGTGATAAAAGGTAATGTTTTAATGTATTGAATGCTTTTTGGCATTGCTCTGACCAAATGAATTGTTGTTTTTTCTTAAGTAATTGTTTTAATGGATGTGCTATTACTGCGAAATTTGGAACGAATTTGCGGTAATAGTTGTAAAATGCAACAAATCGTCGCACTTCGTCACTGTTCTTTGGTATGGGATAATTTTTATTGCATCGAATTTTGAGTTGTCTGGCAAAATACCTTTGTCAGATATTTTGTGTCCTAAATATATTACTTCGTTACTAAAAAATTTGCATTTGCTCGGGTTTAATTTAAGATTGTACACGCGTAGTCTGTCGAATACTTTAGTTAAATTATTCAAATGATGTTTCACTGAGCATCCAGTTACTATTATATCATCAATATAGACAAAAGCCATTTCTGGTGTAAAACCAGCCATCGCAATTGTCATCATTCTTTGAAAACTGTTCGGGCTTATATTTAGTCCGAATGGCATTCTTGTACATTGGAAATGATCTGATTGTGTAGAAAATTAGGTGTATTTCCTTGAATTTTCATCGAGCGGTATCTGATGAAATCCTGACATCAGATCCAAAGTGCTGAAAAATTTAGCTCTATCAAGTTGATCAAGTGTAGCATCAATTCTTGGTAGTGGAAACTTGTCGGCTAGTATTTTCTTGTTTAGTATTTGTTTCACTTTTCTTTGGTACTAACAAAATAGGGTTGTTGTACGGTGAAAAAGACGGTTCAATAATTTTTTCATTCAACATTTTGTCCACTTGACGCGTAATTTTGTCTTTTTGACAATGAATTGTTTTATAATTTGGAATATAAACTGGCACATTGTCTGTCAGGTTTATATTCTGCTTATAAAAATTGTTAGTTGATAAAGCTTCCTGCGGTAGACAAAATATGTCCGCATAGTTTTCAATTAATTTTCTAAATTCTCCTATCGCGTATTCCGGTACGCTGTTAGTGTTAATATTTTTTAAAAATTTCTTGTTCACGTTGATTATTTTTGTGTTGGTTTTTCTTGTTTTCCAATATTTTATAATTGCTAAGTGGTTCTAATTGTATCTTACAATTAAAAATCTTAAGTGGTATATTTACAGTTTGTTCTGTTATATTTAAAATTTTAATAAAAGGTATTTTCGGGGATATGATAGAACTTCCACAGAACACTCCTGGATTTAGTTCTTGCGAAACCACTATCATGTCCTCATTGATTCGAAGATCGTGAAGTTTTTTGATTACTTCACATCTTGCTGGTATGATATAATTTTTATCTACTGTGTCTTCTATTGGCAAAGACACAGGGGTATTATTTACAGAAAAATTCAACAGCCAACTTTCGTAGTACATGATGCATCTGTTGGTAGCGAGGAAATCTCGTCCTAAAATGCCATCAGTGACTGTAGGAAAATCGCTATCTACGACGTGAAACGCATGGTTTATCACCAAGCCGTTTCCGAAGTCTAATTGTGTGGTAGTGGTTGCTATTGTCTCTATTGTTTGGTTTGTAATTCCTGTCAATTGAATTTTATTGTTTGAGTCGACTGGTTGTGTTGGTGGTATTTTATTAATTTTGATAACGCTGATGTCAGCGCCTGTATCTAATATAAAGTTACACAATGAGTTTGCCATCCGCACGTAAATTTTTACGAAATTTGACGCGCTGATGCTCATTGTGTATAATTTTCTCCTAAAAAATTTCGTGGTCTGTTCTCGGTTGTTTGTTGGTAAGTTTGGTTTCTATTTTCTTGCTGAGGTGAAGCGCTGGTTGCTTCGTTATTCTGTGATTCCGGATGTAACAGAAACATTCTGTTACTCCTTTGTTGAGGGTCTCCGAAATTTCCTCGATTTGAGAAATTTCCTCTCCCTCTGTTGTTGAAATATTGCTGCGGTTTGAATTTCCCTATTCGGTCTGTAATTCTGGTAGTTGTTGTATTGAGGATTGTTGTTGTAGAAATTTCTAGAATTTCCACGGTGGTTTTCGTAACCATTTCCTCTTCCTCTATAGAGGTTGTTTCTTGGTGGGAAATTATTATATTGAGCGATTGGCGCTCTATTTTCTCTCAATCCGTTATGATTCCGAGGATGTTGTATTGAAAATACGTTATTTGTGTTCCAATTTTCTGTTGATATGGCAGCGTCCGTGGTGTATTCGTGCACCTTTTGGACCGCTTTGCTTATTTCTGAAAATTTTCCCGCTTTGAGGATTGTTTCAGTTCCTTATTATTTATTTCCTTAATCAAGGAGTTTAGTCCTGATTTCAGAGCTAGGTTGTTTGCTGTGCCGACTGGTACACCTTGCTCCATATATAGAAATTTGAGCTTTCGTGTAAGGTTTTCTATATCGTCACAGAGCTCGTTTGTGTTTCTTGATTTTACTTGCCCCAACTTGGCAATTACCGTGTCGGGTGTCTCTTTCGACTTACATCTTTTTTGAACGTCGAGAATTAATTCGTTTATTGTTTTTATGTCGGTCGGTAGGCCTTGTCTTGCCTTTCCAACCAATCTGATTTTCAAAAATTTTATAGTCGTTGCCACCTGGTCTGCTGGAGTTAACTCAGCTAATAGGTTGACAGCGTCAACGAATTAACTGAGTGCGTCAGCACTTCCGTCGAACGTTGGTACAAGCGCAGTCGCTTGCTTTATGTCGAACGTTTCGTTGTTCGTCATGTTAGTCGTTTGCCTTAATGGGTTAGTTATTTGTTGCCCTTTACTGTTTAGTCCGCTGCTGCCCGGGAGTGGGTCAGCGGTTTGTATTGTTACTGTGGTGTTTTTGCTACCGTCTGGTAGTGGGTCAGTAGTGTGTTTATTATTTAATTGGGTGTTTGTTATTGGTGGTGTCGGAGTTGTGTTACCTTGCTGTGTGTTGTTTTTGTTGTGTTGCAGCTTTAAATCGATAATATTGTTTATGTCGTAGTTCAACGTCCTTGTGTTTTTCACAATTACGTTGAATTGTTTGTCGGGGATATTGTCGTTGTTTTCGTTCAAAAATTTTTCTATTTCTTTGGTTAATACTTTGCAGAGATTTCTTTTAATCTCTAATAATTTGTCAGTAAGTTTTGTGTTTATCGCCTTTTTTAAATATTTGTGTAAATTTTCTAAATATTCGTATGCCTTGAACATTTAAGCCTCTTTGTATTTTATAAAAATATAAGTAAATAGGCGTTTTGTGTGTTCGACTTGGAGAAGGTTTGTATATGTACATAGGCGTTAAATTTATGTTAAATTTGCGTAATGTATATGTGTATATATAGAATAAATTTTTTTTCATGTATATATGTGTACCTTTATCAAGTTTTTGTATGTTTCTTGCTGCCTTTTCCCTTGGATTCGCTCCGTTTTGTCGATGTATCACTGCTGCTCTGTTCTGTTTTGTCGCTGCCGCGGGTTGACGCTGCTGCCGGTGCTGCCGCTATTCGTTTCTCTGCCGTCTTTGCTGCTGTTTCACTCTTTTTGGTTTTTTTTTTGCACTGTTTATCTCTTATGGGCGAGATAGTTGCCCTTATTTTCTGTATAGTTTTTTTTTTTCTTCTTACACCGTTGAGGAGCTTATCGCTTGTAAGCGTGCCTCTGTCTTTACCGATTTCACTTTATAATTTTTGGTTGCACTACGTAGCAACTTGAATAGGATTGTCTGAAGATTGTCTGAAGAAGCTCATCTTTGTTATTTGTTTATTTGGAGTTTTAAACTGTTTTATACCTTTTTAGTGTTTTATTATAGTTTATTGGTTTTCGTTTAATTGTGCCCACCGGCGACGCTCCTGTTCGTAAAAGGCTTTTTTCTGTGCCTTTGTCATGCGAGCCGGTGCCTTTTTAATATTTTTTTTGTTTTCTTCGTTTGGGATGTATGGTGCTGCATCTGCCGCATCCCAATTTTCTTCTTCCATTGTATTTTAGTTCGTTAGTTCTTCTTTGATTATAGAAAATTTGTTTGTTATTTAATGTGTTTTAACTGGCTATATTTTTTTCTAAACTTGTTTCACATAAATCATCACTTCCATTTTGTGCCATTAGGTACGAATCGAGTAGTAGTCTTTTCACTTCATTAGGTTTTTCAAGCACTTAATTTTTTTTAAACTAACTTTTTTGTTCTCACTCACGGAAAGTTATTAAAATTTGGAGGATCATGTTATCCTCGTAAGGTTTCAGCTTACACATGTAATTCACCACAAAAATATTTTTGCAGGTTTTCGTAGAATACTCGTTTTTGGTTAGGTATTCTACCAGGGGTATTCTACGTAGGAAACTCGTCGAACTACATGAGGTTTTCCACATGACATCCCTCGTTAGCACCTAAGACAAGATTAAAATTTATTGACTTGAAACGGTCAGTGCTCGAAAAGATCATATACTTAGATTTAGCTGCATTTATTGTTAATCTGTTCCTATAGAACCAGATATTTATAATGTTCAAATCATGCTGCAGAGATTCTTAAGAAGACCGTGACCACCTGTACCATAACATCGAACGCCTTTGATATGTCTTCGGATGAAACGGACTCTGACGATCCATCAGCAGAAACGCTTATCCTGGGGAATCCAGAAAGAGGAAAAATATTTCCTCTCCTAAGCTTCCCAAGAAAGGCCCTAAGGTTTCTTAAGATAGAATGAATAATACGAACAAATCTAAAAGTGCTGCGGAAAAGCCGAAGCAAACTCCTCCTGGGCTTGCAAATTCAAAGTCCCAGCAGGAGTTCCCAGCACTTCCTGGAACATCTAAAACCCCAGTTGATAAATCAAATGCTGGACTGGTGAATTTTTCTGACATTGTGGACTGGATTTTTGAAACTTTCAATGTACCCCATCCAACTAAACTTTTTCTTACAGCATTTCTCCCAACAGTTAAAACATTTTTGAAGCAGTTGACTGCTCAATGGCCCCTCCTTGCAGCGATCGTATCCTTCGATGGCTAATTCATCTGCTGATCTGAAGGATTCTATCGCTGTCTTACAGTGGAATTGTAGAAGTATTTTACCAGAAATTGATTCATTTAAAGTATTGATAAATAGAAACAAATGCGATGCATTTCCCCTTTGTGAAACATGGCTTACTTCAAATATTGATCTTAACTTCCATGATTTTAACATTATTCGCCTTGATAATAATATTAAAATCATATGGGGTGTTATGGAGTAGTACTTCTAGGGATCAAAAAGTGCTATTCTTTCTATCGTAAGCACCTCCCCTCGATTCCAGGCATCGAAGTTATCGCATGTCAAATGACAATACAAGGAAAAGAGTTTTGTATTGCCTCAATATATATATTCCTCCCAGAGCACAGGTTGGGCAACGGCTGCTCTTTGATTTAATAGAACTTCTTCCCTCGCCACGTTTGATTTTGGGAGACTTCAACTCTCATGGCGTGGCTTTGGGGTCCCCTTACAATGATAACCTCTCCTCTTTGATCTATAACCTTTGCGATGACTTCGACATGACAATTTTAAACAACGGTGAAATGACACGTGTTTCCAAACCTCCAGCACGTCCAAGTGCCCTGGATCTATCCCTCTGTTCGACGTTGTTACGGTTAGATTGCACATGGAAGGTAATCCTTGATCCTCACGGTAGCGACCACTTGCCTATTCTTATTTCAATTAATAACGGTTCAACTCGCAAGCGACCAGTTGATATTCCGTATGACCTCACACGCAATATTGGATTGGATCATCAACCACCACTTGAAGAATACAACCTCCTCGCGGGCTTGATTCTCGACGCCGCGTTGCAAGCCCAACCGAAGAAATATCTTGGCATAACAATCAAAGAACCGCCTCCCACTCCGTGGTGGGACAAAGAGTGCTCCGCCGGGAACTACATACGGTACTCGGAGCTTAATATTTAGCTTAAAAGCTTGTCTAAAGCAAAGAAACGTGGATATTGGCGTTGGTTTGTAAACGAGACGTCGAGGGAAACATCAATGAGCACTCTTTGGAACACAACCCGAAGAATGCGGAATCGCGTAACGGTCAACTAAAGTGAGGAGTCTTCAAGTAGGTGGATATTTGATTTTGCCAGGAAAGTATGTACGGACTCTGTACCTGCGCAAAACTTTGTTCGCGATGCGTCTCCGGGCCACGACGCGATAGAATCACCTTTTACGATGGCAGAATTTTCAGTTGCCCTCCTGTCCTGTAACAATAACGCACCTGGGTTAGATAGAATCAAATTCAATTTGTTGAAAAATCTACCCGGCAATGCACAGAGGCGCTTGTTGAACTTGTTCAATAAGTTCCTGGAGCAAAACATTTTACCGCAGGATTGGAGGCAAGTGAAGGTGATTGCCAATCAAAAACCGGGAAAACCAGCTTCTGATCACAATTCTTATAGGCCGATTGCAATGCTATCCTGTATCTGTACATTGATGGAAATAGTAGGAGGGTGGTATTCAAGACACGACCGCATAGTTGACGTAGGACTACAATAGTTTTATGTTTCCCTTTGAGGCTCTGTTTGATTTGAGCTCGTTTTACTTTTGGCACGGTTAGATTTTGGCACACATGTGCCAAAAACGAGCGATTATGTCTAATCACTTTTCTTAGTTTTCTTGATTATTTCAACCAATTTAAGCTCAACATCCTCCAAAAGAAGGGTATTTTAGTTCTTTATGTTGCCAAAGCAGATGACCGGAATCGGTAAAACGGTTCCTGGAATATGACCGGAACATGTAATGATCATGATCTAAGCAGTACTAAGCCTCTAATTACTTGGGTACTAAAACTAGTTCATTGGTGGAAATATCTATGAAAAAAGTCATGAATAGAAAACCGTGCATTTTTGGCATGGTTCAATCTTGGCAACAGGAAAATTCTGCCGTGTCGTGTTTTGCAAAATCGAACGGGGTCTGTATTTTGATTATTTATTTGCAGCACTCTAGTTTAGAAGAAAAAATATTCTCTTTAACATTGATGAATACCAGTCATTCTAAAGTAAGCTTCTATACAGACCTAAATTGAGTACGATTTAGTAGAAATTAAACAATATTTATTTGTCTTGTGAACGATGGCTCACTTTCCGATCACCAAGCGGCAAAGATGTCACATAATAAAATTTTCCTGCAGTTACAAGTTCATGGAAAAAATAACGATAAAGAATTACCGTTTTTAAACAAAAATGTATTTTCACAGAAAATTTAAAATGGACATGAGAAAAAACACAGTGTAAAGTTCAAAAATAAACAACGCATTTTATCTGTACAATGAACCTAATTTATATACCCTGCTATCTGCCTCTACCGACACGTACAGAAATTTGTTGTCCCAGGTGGCGCATCGTATTTGGCCGCACCCGTTCGTATTATGGGTATTCATGTCGAGCTCGTAAACAAATACCCAGCCGTAAAAATACTCACCTCCATTGACGAGTAATGGAAGATACACAGTTTACGGCTGGATATGCGTATACGAGCTCGATGTGAAGACCCCTATTATATTGAATTCCCGTTCAATCATATTGAATTCTGATATTTGCTACTATACGGAACAAGAAGAAAAAGAAGACAATTTAAACGGCAATTCGATTGTGTTCCAGGTCGCAAAACGATACCTACGCGTTAACCCAACACGTCCCATGTGCGTCGACAGCGGCAATGTAGTCTTCACTTGGCTTGGCTGCACACAAATGAATATCTAGTTCTACTGCACTGATAGACGAGGAGTGACCAGCGCTCTATTCATACATTGCTCGGTGTAGTACTGTTGCCTATGCCAGCATGTTTTCCTTCAAGACATCAGTTTTAATAACATTCTAACGGCAGAAAGTAATACTGTCTGATAGTGAAGATGGTTTCGAACTTTCCGAAAAAGCTTCACCTTCAAGACATCGAAATAGTCTAGGCTCATAAAAGCGATTATTAGTTGACCTATTGGGACGGGGAGATTCTGTCAAATTTTTTTTGCCACTGCTATGCAGGATATCACAGCAGGTAGTTGGTGTCTACTCATGAAGTCTGTGCCAGGCGTGCACGCATGTGATTGGTACATTGTTCATGAAAATTCGACCTTGAAACTTTTATGAAATTTTCACTGTTTAACAATAAAATGATATCGATAACTGAGGAATCACAAAATTGTCCATCATTTTATCAACCCAACGATATATTGATTATTGTAATCCATTATGTGGTTACATCAGTATTACCGTTTGAAATCTTTCATTCCAACGTTACACCTTGGTTTTAGTTTCCGCAGAATGTATCTCGAAATAGTGCGGTTAGACGTAGTCCTACGTCAAAAATGATACTCCGTCGCTTAGACCATTGGGTCGAATCAAATGGTCTACTATCAGATACTCAGTTTGGCTTCCGCCGTGCCAAAGGGACGAATGATTGTCTTGCGTTGTTTTCAACAGATATTCAGCTGGCGTGTTTAAGAAAACACGTGTTAGTAACTGGGCTCCTGAGGTGCATGCACGAAGTTAAGTATCTCGGCGCTGTGTTTGCCGAATGCTGAATGTTTTGCATAGAACACTGTTAGTTTTCGTTTCCCAGCGCTGAAGGGTAATGAAATTTACGCCGTATCATATCGTATGAATAAATGCCGTATCGTATGGATAAATGCCATAATTTGTTATTTTTTGTTAAATGTATGCTTTTATCTATCATTCAAATTTCAAAACTACCCTGTGGTATCGGTAATATCGTAGAATGAAATGTTGATTTATTATTGAATTTAATAATTTTGTATTTTTGCCTTTCTCTTAGAAAGGTAAAGCAATCGCTTGCAAAACCGAAAGTATAAAAGTGCTCCAAAGAGCCGAATGGCATATATCACTCGACGCATTTTATGTATGTGTGTATGTGTGTGTATGTGCTGTTTTTTATTCTCACTCACCATTCTCAGAGATGGCTGGTCTTGTTGTCCCATAAGACCCAATTCAATTTCATTGTAATCGGATTTTCAGTTTAGAGGTTATGTATCAAAATGTAAAAGTCATGAAACATCATTATCTCGGAAACTACACAACCGATTTGAACAAAATTGGTTTCAAATGAACGGGCTACCTGAAATACTTTTAATTTTTGAATTTTATAAAGATTGAACTTGTGGTTCAAAAGTTATGAAAAGAAACGTGTTCTGAAGACTGTTTAATCTCACTCATGTTTCTCAGCGATGGCTGGACCGATTTTCACAAAATCAGTGTCAAATGGAAGGTCTAGTTGCCCCATAAGACCCTATTGATTTGTTTTGATATCGGACTATTACTTTGCCTGTTATGTTTAAAAATGTGAAATCCAGCTATGAAAAAGAACATATTCCGAAGACTACTTGGACTCACTCACTTTTCTCGAAGATGGCTGACACGATTTTCACAAAATCAGTGTCAATTAATAAGTCTAGCTGCCTCATGACACCCTATTGAATTTTACTGTAATCGAACTGTAACTTCGTCTGTAAGATACCGAAATGTGAAAATCACGAAACTTCATTATCTCAGAAACTACACCACCGATTTGATCAATATTATTATCAGATGAGCGGGCTAGTTAAAGGTTAACTGATAAATTATGATTTAACACGTGGTTTCAAAGTTTGGCTATCCCATACGTTCCCATTTCATCATTCACATAGCTTATTTGAACATAACTAGGTTCATACGAACGAGTCATCTCTCAAACTTACAAATAACAAACTTCATAATAATTTGATATGTGGCTCAAAAGTTATGGAAAGAAAAGAAATTCGAAGACTATTTAAAACCATACCTGCTTTAATCGTTATATGTGGCCTCAACATAATTTAAATGTGGTATCGTACTATTTGGACGTTCTAAATTTATTGATCCCTTGCGATGTGTTTAAAGTCTGCAAACGCACGACGAATCGACCATAGGATATGATTTTTTTTTCCTGTGTGGGCTCATCACTGCGACCAGAGATTAGATCTATTGTGATATTGCCCAAGTGTTTTTTGTACTCCGCACTTCATATTATTGGCAGTATCACTATTGATAGTAAGTGATACGCTTATCATTCATATCCGTGCTTGTGTGTAAGTTTTACCTTTCCGTTTCAAGCTTACTACTCTACTATACCGAGCCTCTGTCTCTCCTAACAATATCGCCTAATTACATTTCCCTGGAGATAACTTTCATACGTTACTCACACCAGTTTTATTATACAGGGACTTATTTTTGTTAGAAGGAGAGTCAACAGAGGTACTGTAGAATTTAGATTGAAGGAAAGGTACTTGGTGGGAAGCCTGAGAATAAACCCATGCTAAAGTCCTTTGGCAACCAAATGGCCTGATTCTACTAAGATTCGAACCCACGATCATTCGCTTACCAAAGCGAACTCTGTAACCTTGCGGCTACGGAGCTCCCCTAGGATATGATCAAAGTCAAATAACAAATCGTTTGAAATGATTGATTTTATCGAAATGACAACATCCTCGACATTTGGCTTCTGTACATCGCCTTAATTCTGAATATGTTCATATTGGGTGGTATTCGATCATTTTCAGTAGATTTTCAGGCATCAATCTGACACCGGATATCCCCTCTATTGGGAGGTATTTAGTTACTTTGGTTGTTGGTTTTAGCTCAAAATGATGTCCAGGGTCAATGTTTGGTTTCTATGCATCATCTCGATTACGGAAATATCCATATTGAGTATTATTCGGTCATTTTCGAATGATTCCTAGAAGTTGCCATTTAGCAATTCAAAATGGTGCCTGAGCTCAATTGTTAGCTCATTGCATCATTCTGGTTCCAGAGATACTCATATTGGATGGGGTTTGGTTATTTTAGGCTGTATTTCACGAACCGTAAGTCGCCATCTTGGATTTAAAAATGGTATTTAAGATAATTTCTGGCCTCAGCGTCATCCTGGTTGAAGAAACACTTATATTGGGTGTTATCCGATCATTTTCGGCTGTTTCCCAGGAACCGGAAATCGCCAACCTAGAATCTAAGATAGGGTCTGTGGTCGATTTCAGCTGCTGTGTATCAATCTAGATCCGAAGATACTCAGTTAGACGGAAATCGGCCATTTTTGGCTTTTTTCAGAAACCAGAAGTTGCCATCTTTCCTGTAGGAGCCAATGACCACTGCTACCATTAGTTAGATATATTGTGGTAGGTAAGTTGCCATCTTACAACTCAAAATGTTGTCTGAAGGCGATTAGTGGCTCCAGTGCATCATTACGATTCCGGAAATACCCATATTGGGTGGTATTTGGTCGTTTGCCGTTGTTTTGCCGAAACCGGAAGTCGCCATTTTGGATTTCATAATGGCATTTGGAGACAATTTCTGGATTTTGAACGTAATTCTGGTTAAAGAAACACTCATATTGGGTGGTATTTGGTCATTTTCAGCTGTTTTTCAGAAATCGGAAGACGCCATTTTAGAATTCAAAATGGAATCTGTGATCGATTTTCATTCTTGATGCGGATTGTTGTGACAGCAAACAATGGTAATTTTAGATGGGTATAAATTTTAGTATTAAGACTGCGTCTAACGTTTCAGTGGCCCTTTCACTCGCGTGGCTAAACGATTTGCCGTCCAACAAGATAGATTAGGTTCAGATTCTAATTGGTTTTTAGCAAGTTAGATATAGTTTAAGGAAATGTATTTAATTTGAAGCTACCTTTAGACCCTTCGACGTATTGAAATTAGACCTTAAGTATAACAATCAAATACACTGAGGTCGCTTTTTAGGCGGGTTTTTTACGCGGATTCCGGAATTTACGCGTTTTTTTAAAGCGGTTTCCGGAACTTACGCGGTTTTTTACGCGGATTCCGGAATTTACGCGGTTTTTTTTTACGCGGATTCCGGAGTTAACGCGGTATTTTTTTTTTGTGCGGATTTCGGTTTCCCTTCACTAGGAATGCAGAATTAACGCTGTTTCTTTTACGCGGATTCCGGAATTTACGCGCTTTTTACGCGGATTCCGGAATTTACGCGGTTTTTTTTACGCGGTTCCGGAATTTACGCGGTCATTGCCTGATGGGAATCAGGCAGGAGTGGGATCAGATGCCCTTTCTTGACTTACGCCGGTCGAGAGGCGTCATAGTTGCTCATGAGGGTCTATGACGACCTTCACTAGCCATGACCTCACTGCTCCGACATAGGCCACCATGGGACCATATAGGCGACCACTCCACCATGACCAAGGATAGCGGCTGGAAGGAGGACCCTATTAACCAAGATGAATTTCTTTAAAATCGACGAGGAAGCGAAGGTAGCGGAAGGGGCGGACGGATTAGTAAACCCGTTTGCCAGGCGGGGCATCGCATAGTCTCCACCGAGACTGGCGGATGCCGGTAAAGGCGGCGGTTGGTACACCTTTTGCGACACCGACGGGGGAGTTCCGAGTTGGGGCAAAGGCGGGCACACCTAAGCCAGCACCAACCGGAACGGCGAAGACTGGCGGCAAGGTGGAAACACCTAAGACCGCCAAGGAACGGGAACAGATATCTGGGGCTATGCTACTCTCTGCGGTAGAAAGCCACACGAACAAGTTCCCGAGCGTAGAGGCAGTGTCCGTACAACTTGATGAAATACTCAAGTTCACGGACGAATGTAGCAACATTTCGAAAGATTTGAAGCAATGTCTTCTGTTGCTACGCATGAACATTTGCAGCGCGAAATCCGAGTTTTCGGAAGCCCTTAAGCGGGCTAACGATGCCGAAAGCAAGGCACTCGCGCTGGAGGCAAGGCTTAACCAGCCTAAAAAAGGGTATGCTGCAGCTGTGTCCAAATACACACAAACAGCTGCAGCATCGTTTGCTGAAGTCTGTTCAACTGAACTGACTGTCAAACGTGCGAGAGGCTCTCCGGGGGAATCGGCCCCCAGGAAGCAACGAAGGCGGTTGTTCGGAGACAGCCAGGATGCTGGCCCGTCAGTCCAGCCGAGCAAAGAACCGACAAACGGCGAAGCCACGGATGCAGGTCGATGGACCACCGTGGTGAACAAAAAGCGGCAGAAGCGGGAACGACGCGTGAAGCACGGCGACCGCAATAAGAAGCCGCAAGGGGCGAACAGGCGGAGCAAGGGCGAGGCGCTCATTTCAAAGACGGATGCGTCTAAATACGCTGAAGTCCTGAAGGCCATGAGAGGCGAGTCTAAGCTCAAAGACCTCGGCGCGGATGTCAGGTTAATTCGTCGGTCGCGCACCGGCGAGATGATCCTCGAACTCCACAGAGGCAAAGGGCAAGGGCTGTGCCTATAAAAAGGCGGCCCAGGAAGTGCTAGGCGAGGAGGTTCAAATCCAGGCCCTCTCTCCTGACGTGACTCTCCAGTGTAAAAACCTGGACGAGATCACCAAAGAGTGCGACATAGCACAAGCCCTCGAGCGAGAATGTGGATTGGTAGTGACCGCGAAGGCAGTTCGTCTCCGCAGGGGCCCGGCCGGCACCCAGGTTGCTACCATAAAGCTTCCACTAGCGGAGGGTAACAAGGCCCTGAAGAAGGCCACGTTGAAGGTGGGTTGGTCGGTCTGCCCTCTGGGTATCTTCCAACAGCCTGACGTTTGCTTTAGGTGCTTCGAGCGGGGACATAAATCCTGGTCGTGCAAAGGGCCGACAGGTTCAATTTATGCCGCCGCTGCGGTGGCGCAGGCCATAAAGCACGGGACTGCGGTGCACCTCCCAAGTGTCTGGTATGCACCGGTAAACGGGACGCAGTAAACGGGATGGAGTATTCTACTGCAGTTGCTATGCTCCGCCAAGTTGGTCTACCGAAACGTTCGCACAGATGGTCGATCAAGCAACCGAGGAACTGACGGGCCTATGGCCGTTGGTGGTTGCGGGTGACTTCAACGCTTGGGCTGTCGAGTGGGGAAGTCGCTGTACAAACCAGAGGGGCCAGGTCTTGTTGGAAGCTTTGGCAAAGCTCAACTTGGACTTGGTACGAAATGCACCTACAGTAGGAATGGTGCGGCATCGATTATCGACGTGACGTTCTGCAGCCCGGGACTGATCACGAACTGGAGGGTAGACGATAGCTACATGAATAGCGACCACCAATCCAAATACACACAAACAGCTGCAGCATCGTTTGCTGAAGTCTGTTCAACTGAACTGACTGTCAAACGTGCGAGAGGCTCTCCGGGGGAATCGGCCCCCAGGAAGCAACGAAGGCGGTTGTTCGGAGACAGCCAGGATGCTGGCCCGTCAGTCCAGCCGAGCAAAGAACCGACAAACGGCGAAGCCACGGATGCAGGTCGATGGACCACCGTGGTGAACAAAAAGCGGCAGAAGCGGGAACGACGTGTGAAGCACGGCGACCGCAATAAGAAGCCGCAAGGGGCGAACAGGCGGAGCAAGGGCGAGGTGCTCATTTCAAAGACGGATGCGTCTAAATACGCTGAAGTCCTGAAGGCCATGAGAGGCGAGTCTAAGCTCAAAGACCTCGGCGCGGATGTCAGGTTAATTCGTCGGTCGCGCACCGGCGAGATGATCCTCGAGCTCCGCAGAGGCAAAGGGCAAGGGCTGTGCCTATAAAAAGGCGGCCCAGGAAGTGCTAGGCGAGGAGGTTCAAATCCGAGCCCTCTCTCCTGACGTGACTCTCCAGCGTAAAAACCTGGACGAGATCACCAAAGAGTGCGACATAGCACAAGCCCTCGAGCGAGAATGTGGATTGGTAGTGACCGCGAAGGCAGTTCGTCTCCGCAGGGGCCCGGCCGGCACCCAGGTTGCTACCATAAAGCTTCCACTAGCGGAGGGTAACAAGGCCCTGAAGAAGGCCACGTTGAAGGTGGGTTGGTCGGTCTGCCCTCTGGGTACCTTCCAACAGCCTGACGTTTGCTTCAGGTGCTTCGAGCGGGGACATAAATCCTGGTCGTGCAAAGGGCCGACAGGTTCAATTTATGCCGCCGCTGCGGTGGCGCAGGCCATAAAGCACGGGACTGCGGTGCACCTCCCAAGTGTCTGGTATGCACTGGTAAACGGGACGCAGTAAACGGGATGGAGTATTCTACTGCAGTTGCTATGCTCCGCCAAGTTGGTCTACCGAAACGTTCGCACAGATGGTCGATCAAGCAACCGAGGAACTGACGGGCCTATGGCCGTTGGTGGTTGCGGGTGACTTCAACGCTTGGGCTGTCGAGTGGGGAAGTCGCTGTACAAACCAGAGGGGCCAGGTCTTGTTGGAAGCTTTGGCAAAGCTCAACTTGGACTTGGTACGAAATGCACCTACAGTAGGAATGGTGCGGCATCGATTATCGACGTGACGTTCTGCAGCCCGGGACTGATCACGAACTGGAGGGTAGACGATAGCTACATGAATAGCGACCACCAATCCAAATACACACAAACAGCTGCAGCATCGTTTGCTGAAGTCTGTTCAACTGAACTGACTGTCAAACGTGCGAGAGGCTCTCCGGGGGAATCGGCCCCCAGGAAGCAACGAAGGCGGTTGTTCGGAGACAGCCAGGATGCTGGCCCGTCAGTCCAGCCGAGCAAAGAACCGACAAACGGCGAAGCCACGGATGCAGGTCGATGGACCACCGTGGTGAACAAAAAGCGGCAGAAGCGGGAACGACGCGTGAAGCACGGCGACCGCAATAAGAAGCCGCAAGGGGCGAACAGGCGGAGCAAGGGCGAAGCGCTCATTTGAAAGACGGATGCGTCTAAATACGCTGAAGTCCTGAAGGCCATGAGAGGCGAGTCTAAGCTCAAAGACCTCGGCGCGGATGTCAGGTTAATTCGTCGGTCGCGCACCGGCGAGATGATCCTCGAGCTCCGCAGAGGCAAAGGGCAAGGGCTGTGCCTATAAAAAGGCGGCCCAGGAAGTGCTAGGCGAGGAGGTTCAAATCCGAGCCCTCTCTCCTGACGTGACTCTCCAGCGTAAAAACCTGGACGAGATCACCAAAGAGTGCGACATAGCACAAGCCCTCGAGCGAGAATGTGGATTGGTAGTGACCGCGAAGGCAGTTCGTCTCCGCAGGGGCCCGGCCGGCACCCAGGTTGCTACCATAAAGCTTTCACTAGCGGAGGGTAACAAGGCCCTGAAGAAGGCCACGTTGAAGGTGGGTTGGTCGGTCTGCCCTCTGGGTATCTTCCAACAGCCTGACGTTTGCTTTAGGTGCTTCGAGCGGGGACATAAATCCTGGTCGTGCAAAGGGCCGACAGGTTCAATTTATGCCGCCGCTGCGGTGGCGCAGGCCATAAAGCACGGGACTGCGGTGCACCTCCCAAGTGTCTGGTATGCACCGGTAAACGGGACGCAGTAAACGGGATGGAGTATTCTACTGCAGTTGCTATGCTCCGCCAAGTTGGTCTACCGAAACGTTCGCACAGATGGTCGATCAAGCAACCGAGGAACTGGCGGGCCTATGGCCGTTGGTGGTTGCGGGTGACTTCAACGCTTGGGCTGTCGAGTGGGGAAGTCACTGTACAAACCAGAGGGGCCAGGTCTTGTTGGAAGCTTTGGCAAAGCTCAACTTAGACTTGGTACGAAATGCACCTACAGTAGGAATGGTGCGGAATCGATTATCGACGTGACGTTCTGCAGCCCGGGACTGATCACGAACTGGAGGGTAGACGACAGCTACATGAATAGCGACCACCAATCGGTCCGCTATGAGGTAGGCGTGCGGAAGCAAGCAGCGAGTAGGGCCAATATTCCATCCTTCTACGGCAGATGTTTTCGGTCAGGCAATTAGATGGAAGCACGAAGGGGGTGAACCACTCCCGGGTGTGGACCATCTAAATTCGATGTTGTCATGGGCGTGCGACGCCACGATGCCTAGGTATCGTCCGCCTAGAAAGGATAGACCACCGAAATACTGGTGGAGCGAAACGATAGCAGGCCTACGCAGTGCATGCCTTTTTCGCCTTGAACAGTCATCGGGCGCGGACGTGTTTGCTTTTCGCTCCGAAATTAACTTGTATATATTCTTTTTGTGTTTTTTTTACACCTTGACAACGTCGCGTGTTTTTGCTGACCATCCGTGTCGTAACTCTTCCGCTTAGTGTTTTAACGTAAATAACAATGCCATGCGGTGTAAATTCGTGCAGCATAAACGACGACCGCTTTCTTTGGAAGTGCGGGTTCTGCAGTAGAACTTACCATGCTGCGTGTATCGGTAACTTTACCACGAACTTTTCATCACATCTTATATGGCG
Organism: Wyeomyia smithii; assembly: GCF_029784165.1. Taxonomy (NCBI): domain Eukaryota; kingdom Metazoa; phylum Arthropoda; class Insecta; order Diptera; family Culicidae; genus Wyeomyia; species Wyeomyia smithii. Next base: position 151,979,951 of record NC_073696.1, read on the forward strand.
CCATTGTGTACGGAATGTCAAGAAATTCTCCGGAAGGAAGCTGCTTCATCAATAGGAGCAGCTTGTGGAGGCAATTCATCGACAGACGGACGCCAACCATCGCATTGCCGCGGATATGAAAAAATTTTGCTTAGTGTCAGAATTGTTCGACAGTATTGAGCACCTGCTTAATGACGTCAAAGAAACTTGACAGCGATTAACAAAAGCAATCAAAACATGTGCAGTGCGGTCGGGCAGCACATGAAGTCGTGTGACAATAAATTGCACACGACATTGACACGACAGCGAGTCGTTTTCAACGATTCCACAAAAAATACATAAATATTTTGACGAACGGCTCTCAAGCCTGACTATCAATTTTATTAGTTCAATCACAGAGGCTGAGTCATTGAAACTTCATACAAATAACGACTCAAAACTTACTGAATAACTCGAGGAGGTGAAATTTGTCTCAGGGACTCCAATCTTCAGGTGATCAACACATGCGGTGCAAAACCTCAAAAAAATCTTCAGGAAGAGCTAGCTGAAAAATCTTTTTACCCGAAAGCGGACCATACATCTCCAGGATGGAGATTTCTGGGTAACAAATGGCAATGGAAGCAGGACTGGTCCACTTATGATGCCAAGCAACGGTCTCGAAGACTACAAGAAAAAGCTGCCGAAAAAGCCAAAAGAAACCGTAAAAAAAGAAAACAACAAATCGCTCATACAAGTAAACAAAACAACCTGCACAGCGATACGCAAAACTATCAACGCATCAGACAAAGAATTAATAGCCACAGGAAAAGTTCAATTCGCCGGGCCACCTTCATCAACCGACCATCCGATAGCTGCACTTTCTGCTCCAAAACTCATCAACTTCAGGAAAGGAGAAACTATCAACCCGTATCGATCTGAAAAAGGTACAACACAGAGCACTACTTCACAGTCAGAACCGGAAAATACTGCTCCGCTGCTAGATCCTATGCGTTCACCGATTGTCAGACTATCGGAGCAATCCGCTGCTGGTGACAAACGCTATCTTAAAGCACGGCTGCGTGATCACAAAATTATGGATACGGTACGAACTTTCCTTGCTTTCCTGCATGATCAGCCAATAACGGTATGCATTCGAGGAATTACCAAAATTAGTGCATCGGTGATGCTGGCAGCTGAAGGACTACCAACTGACTTAAACCTGCTACGTGAAATTTTCCTGGACGTACATGAAGAACTGGGAATATCACGCGATGACGCTTTAGCAGACCTGCAGTCTCATCGCACATCGTTATCCAGTGAACGAACACACCGCCTACAACAACTAAGGGAAAGCACCGACAAATTTTACAAACCGATTTTTCGGAAATAACGAGCCCTTTCGATGAGAAAGAAGAAGACTTACAGGTAACACTCACCAACTCTCAAACATCGTCAACCACTATATCCCCAAAAATCTCTTCACCAACACAAAATGCGACTGAAATTTTGGTTCACTGGCAAAATTTCAGTCGCATGAAAAGCCCAGCCAAAATGAAACAAATTTACAACAATCTTTTAGGCTCATCATTTTCAGTCATATTGGCGACTGAAACAAACTGGGATGAACGCGTCAAAAGTGAAGAAATTTTTCGAAATATGTGTAATGTATTCAGGAATGACAGGAATCTTCAAGAGTCCGAAAAGAAGTCAGGCGGTCATAGCGGCCTCTGTGAATTTTTATATATTTATAGAATATCCAAAAAACGTTGGTGTCAACCAACTTCAAAATAACGAAATAACTTACATCTCTGTTCGTGACAATTCGATCGAATCGGCACCACTGCAGTAACGAGCATAAAATCGATTATCGCTATTATCGTTTCGTCAGTTTCGAATAGTTCCGAGTATTATATTGTATCGAGTGCACACACATTCATTGCTGCAGCATCAGTGCCAAAGAATAAAACACATATGTAAATACACTTGACTCTTTGCTATACATAAGAAATGTACATATAAGCCAGTAGATTTTAGCGCGAGTTCAGTTCTCGTTAGACAGTAGAATAAATTACATCGTTGAGAAGCAAGTTAAGCAGTAAAAGTTTATTCCGAAAGAATAGTCCCGCGGAAATCGGTTACCGGTGAATTTTTTTTCTTTGGCTCCGCTGTATAAGGAGCCGGACAGTGTCGAGTCTCGCACATCAAACGGTCCTTCGAACCAGATTCGACCGATTGAAGCGAGATAGGAGAAGCAGTTTTGATCAGCACCGACAAAGGTAGGCGATCGTCTATTGAGCTTAAGCAGCGCGTGATAGTTAAATAAAATCTGGTGCCATTGTGCGAACGCTGATAGAGATTCTTTTGTATCGCATTCAATCGCGTGGTCGTGAGCACAAAGGAATTTGCAATGGCCGCCGCTGAGAAAAAAGCCGCCATTCTGTCGCTACGGAGGACGATGAAGTGTCGTCTATTAAGATGGAGGGTGAAGAATTTTACGATTTGTTGAGTGAAATTAAGTACCAAAGTACGAAACGCTTAAAGCCCCTACCTGTTGCCCCAAAAGCTAGACCCTCTCTTGATGCAAGTTTCGTCCAAAAACCGTATCCCGATTCTTGCATAAAACTACCGGATATTGCTTTGTGCGATTAAGTGGCCATTACGAACAGTGGTTGTATTTTCGCAGTCAGTTCAATCTCCTTGTCCGTCGTAATGACTCGTTAGACGATCAACAGCGGTTGCATTATTTGCGGTCATGTTTGTCTGGGGAAGCTGCTACTATTGAGACGCCTGAAAAATCGTTCGCATCTTTGTGGATGGCACTGGAGGCACGTTACGAAAATCGTCGCTGGTTAGTTGACCGCCATCTTGCAGAAATTTTTCTGCTCAAGCCACTCCAATTTGAATCATCTACCGGGTTGCGAGAGTTGGTTAACATTTAGCAGAAAAATCTCAGAGCGTTGTCGTCGTTAAAATTGCCTCTCGATACTCTTTTCGAGTCTATGATAGTACATGTCGTTGCGTCTCGGCTTGACAAGCAGACACATAAGGATTTCGAATCGCATGTGGTAGGTACCAACCTAGTAAAATGGCAAGAAATGGTCGACTTTTTACAAAACCGTTGCCAAATTTTGGAAAATTTAGAGCAAGATCACAGGGTAGCGTCTCGCAGTAATAGTAATAGTATCAAACCATCTGGAGGTAAATGGAAGCCGAATGTATTGGTGAGCTCCAATTGCGATTATGATAATAAATGAAAATTTTCGTGTTTCAATTGTTCGACTGGGCATTATATCAACGAATGTCGCAATTTTTTGTCGAAATCCCCAACCCAGCGGTTTCAGCGTGTGAAGAAGCTTAAGCTGTGTGTTAATTGCTTTAGCATTCGGCATGTGGTCGTAGATTGCAAAGGTGGCTCGTGCAAAGAATGTGGTCTGCGCCATAACACTCTGCTACATTTCGATTCGAAACCAGCAGACGCGAGTACAGAAGTGAAATCAAATTCCGAAGCAAATAAAGTAGCTAGAGCAGATTCTGCCCGTGTCGAGCTGTGTACTATGATTCAACCAGTCGTATTGGGTGAAAAAATAAACCCAGCCTCGATGGATTCGCCCGGACCAGAGGCGTTTTGTTTTCCGAGCGAAGGGTTATGCAATGCAGAGTCGAAGAAAGTCCAATTGATCTCGGCTAATGATCCAGCCTTGTTACATACTGCGTTGGTACTTGTGCGCAGTGCCAGTGGCGAACTGCAAGAATGCCGAGCGGTCCTTGACTCGTGTGCAATGTCGACGTTTATGACAACTGTGTGTGCGAAGAGATAACGGCTGAAGAACCTTTCGTCAGATGTGTCCGTTGTCGGATTTGGCGGAGCAGGAAAAAAGATCACGGAATTGGTTGTAGCTCACGTCAGTTCGAAGTCGTCCTACTTTGAAGCGTTTTAAAGTTACCCCAAGAATTACGAACATTGCAAATTGGAATATTCCCGATTGGATCGACCTTGCAGATCCGCAGTTCAATAAAACGGCAAAAATTGGTATTCTCTTTGGAATCGTTTTATGGTTCCGAAAGTCAATGGTCCTTTGAAGAGCAAGCCGCTGAAGATCATTTTGTATCGACTCATAGCCGTGATCCTTCTGGCCGATATATCGTAGCACTACCATTCAAAGGCGAAGAAAGGGCTTTGGGGGATTCTAGTCATATGGCTCATCGCTGATTTCGTCTGCTGGAGGCAAGACTTGCCAAGGATACCAAACTTAATGCCGATTATAAGCAGTTCATGCAAGAGTTTATCGATCTAGGGCATATGGAAAAGGTTTGTGTATTTAATCCAGTAGAGCCGCAATCGCAGTTGCAATATTTCATTCCACATCATGCAATCAAACGACCCGATAGCAGTACAACAAAGTTGAGGGTGGTGTTTGATGCCTCGGCCAGAACTAGCAATGTCCGGAGCTTTAAGCAAAATTTTAAATTTATTATACATTTATATATACATCGGATGTTTCGAAAATGTTTCGACAAATTCTTGTACGAAAGGAAGATCGTCGGTTCCAGCAAATTCTGTGGAGATCCAGTCCCGAGGAGGAAATCGGTGTTTATCAGCTAACAACAGTCACGTATGGTACGGCAAGTGCATCGTTTCTAGCAGTTCGAACGTTAATGCAGATTTGTGAAGATGAAGCAGAACAGTATCCACTCGCAGCAGAGGTTGGTAAAAAGACAGTTTACGTCGATGATGCTCTTTTTGGCGCTGATACGATTCAAGAGGCACTTGAGATAAAAAGACAGCTTGTGGGTATGCTCGGAAAGGCAGGCTTCGAGATGCACAAATGTTGTTCGAATTACAAAGAAGTGTTAGCTGATTTGCCAGCGAAAACCTTGGAGCAAAAGGTGTTCTTGAACGAAAATGGGCGAACTAAAACTCTCGGGTTGAGTTGGCAACCAAGTGACGATGTATTTAGTTTCCAAGTAACGTCGATCGCTTTTCATGAAGGTGTTAATACTAAGCGAACAATCATATCGGATATATCTAAGTTATTTGACCCTATTGGGCTAGCAGGACCAGTAATAATGACGGGCAAACTTATTATGCAAAGGCTATGGCAAACGAAACAGAATTGGGACGATGCACTAGAGCCAGCTTTGGAGAATCTGTGGAACGAGTATCGACGACAGTTGCTGGCGATGAAAACGATTCGAATTAGTCGTTGTGTGCTTCCCTTTACAAATACAGTATTTGGTGAACTTGCTGGGTTCTGCGATGCTTCTCAAAAGGGTTATGGGGCTTGCGTGTACTCAAGGCCTCGAAATTCGCAAGGTCAAGTCTCGATACGATTGTTGTGCTCTAAATCTCGCGTCGCACCTCTCAAGGCAAATCGAACCACGATTCCGCGCTTAAAGCTATGTGGAGCCCATTTGCTCGCTCAGTTAGTAGATAATGTTAGACGATCACTACCAATCACCATAAATCGAGTTCGGCTTTGGTCGGATTCCACTATTGTGCTCAGCTGGATTAACACTTTCCCCAGTAAGCTGGATGTATATGTATCGAATCGAGTTGCCAAAATTCAGCAGCTGGGGGACCCCAGTATTTGGTCTCATGTCGGCACACAACAGAATCCGGCAGATTTAGTCTCACGTGGAATCATGCCTGAGGACCTCGAGGCCTCCGAACTTTGGTGGTGTGGACAATCATTCCTTAGAAAGAGCGACGTCGTCTGGCCGAAGGAAGTGCAGATAGATTCTTCAGATGAGCTTCCAGAACTGATCGAGATTATAGCCATGCCGGTGGTGGAGGAGAGGCTGTCATTGTTCGACAACTGCTGCAAGTACAACATCATGCTTCAAGTCGTCGCGCGTATCTAGCGCATGTTCCAGAACCGCAAACGCACCGCAGAAAATCGGAAGTGTGGTGAATTCGCTGCTGAGGAAATGCGATCGGCCAAGCTCATTGTTATTCGTCTCGTCCAGGAGGAGAGCTTTCCGGAAGTATTCGCACAATTACGAAAGTAGGTAAAGTCGAAGAACCATTCGCTAATGCCGCTTTCTCCCTTTGTAGACAATCATGGAGTGCTCAGAGTCGGTGGACGCTTGTCGAAGTCTGCTTGCTCATACGATACGAAGCACCAAATGATCTTACCGAAGAGCCATCCTGTTACATATATTGTCCGGTCAATGCATGAGTCCAACATGCACGCAGGTATCCAAATTACGCTTGCTGCAACACGAAGCGAGTATTGGATCATAATAGGGAGAAGCGTGGTGAAGAAAATTGTGAGGAATTGCGTCGATTGCTTCAAGAGCAACCCTCGTCCCGTTCAACAGTATATGGGGGACTTGCCAACCAGCAGGGTTGAAGGACAGTATCTATTTTATCAAATCGGAATCGATCTTTGTGGACCAGTATACGTGAAGCAGTGTAATAAACGATCGACCGTTGAACATAAAGGTTGGATTGCGCTGTATATATGTTTGGCAACCAAAGCAATCCACCTCGAACTAGTTAGCGAATTATCGACTGCCGCATTTTTGGCATCGTTCGATCGTTTTGTTAGTCGACGAGGCAGACCTATCACCGTTTGGACCGACAACGGCACAAACTTTGTCGGTGCTGCCAATTTGTAAAGCGAATGGGAGAAGTTCTTCAACAGTACCGACAACCAAGACGGAATTACACGAGCGTTTGGGAATAGTATCGAGTGGCGTTTCAACCTCCCTGATGCGCCACACTTCGGTGCAATATGGGAGTCGAATATTCGCCAAACCAAAGTGCTTTTAGTGAAGTTTACGGCAGGAGCAGCCCTTAGTTTCGAGGAACTGTCAACGGTATTGTGTCGTATCGAAGCAATCTTGAACTCTAGACCAATCACGCCGCTTTCGGATGATCCAGAGGATTTGGAATCGTTAACCCCAGGTCACTTTTTGATCTTCAGACCATTGAACGCCATCGCACGTCCTGACTTCACCGATCAATCCAAACACCCGAGACCGCGGAACGAACACATTACTGCGATTATTCAACATTTCTGGAATCGTTGGCAATCGGAGTATCTTTCCTTGTTACAAGTGCGGTATAAGTGGCATAAGAAGGTGGAAGTCGCAGAAGGACAGCTTGTGCTCATCAAGAAGGACAACATGCCGGTCTAAAAATGGTTACTTGGACGTATCGTCGAAGTCTTTCCGGGTAGCGGGAACGTAGTACGAGTCGTCGATGCAAGAACGCAGCATGGGATTTTAAGAAGACCAGTTTCGAAGTTGTGTTTCCTAACTATTGAGCAGAGTTTCGAAAGGAACACCTTTCAACGGCGGGAGGATGTTCGTGACAATTCGATCGAATCGGCACCACTGCAGTAACGAGCATAAAACCGATCATCGCAATTATCATTTCGTCAGTTTCGAATAGTTCCGAGTATTATATTGTATCGAGTGCACACACATACATTGCTGCAGCATCAGTACCGAAGAATAAAACACATATGTAAATACACTTGACTTTTTGCTATACATAAGAAATGTACATATAAGCCAGTAGATTTTAGCGCGAGTTCAGTTCTCGTTAGACAGTAGAATAAATTACATCGTTGAGAAGCAAGTTAAGCAGTCAAAGTTTATTCCGAAAAATAGTCCCGCGGAAATCGGCTACCGGTGAATTTTTTTTCTTTGGCTCCGTTGTATAAGGAGCCGGACAGTGTCGAGTCTCGCACAGCTCCTTTGTTCTGGCTGTTTAATGTGTCGTTGAAAACTGGAGTCTTCCCAAATATATGGCAAAGCTCATTTTTGGTGCCTATTTTCAAATCTGGGCGTAAATCTGACATACTTAATTATCGTGGGATCGCTGTTATCTCTTGCATTCCTAAACTCTTTGAGGCAATTGTTAATGAAAAGATGTTTGCTCAAGTCAAAAACGTATAACTGACAAACAACACGGCTTCTTCAAAGGCCGCTCTACATCCACAAATTTACTTGAATTCGTAGATTACTCATTGAATGCAATGGATAATGGGAACCATGTTGAAGCTCTCTGTACAGACTTTAGCAAAGCATTTGATCGTATTGACATACCAATGCTACTTTTTAAACTGCAAAAAATTGGAATTGAGTCTGATCTCCTGAAGTGGTTCGAATCATATTTAACAAACAGGCAACAAATAATAAGATTTAATGGAAAAAAGTCAAATCCCATTCAAGTTACTTCAGGTTTTCCCCAAGGCTCCCACTTAGGACCACTTCTTTTTATTTTGTAAGTAAACGACTTTTCTTCATTCTCAAAAATATTAAAGTTCTGATATATGCCGACGACATGAAGGTGTTTTTGGAAATAAAAAGTAGGAGGTTGTATCCAAGACACAACCGCATAACTGACGTAGAACTACGCACACTATTAACAAATGTATTGTTGTAAGTATTTCATTAATGAGTCATAAAGTCTACTATTGCTTGCTTTGTGCTGCCTCAATAGTGGGGGAATAAAGACAATGCAAACACGAGCTGTAAAAGCTGTTTCACAATCAGTAAATTAGACGGCCGCCACAGATTTAATTGCTAGTATCTAGCACAGATTGCTTGCTTGAGTTGTCAAAAAATTATTAACCTTCAAATACTTGTTTATTTGCCTTGAAAACGGTATTTTGCTGCTCAAAATTGGATTTGCCGATGGCAACTTTTATGCTTCCTCAGTAGTGGGCAATAATGGCAGTCTGAAGAACTGAAGACATGGTGACCAACCATAGGGCAAGTGATTTGTTTAATTTAATGGCAGCCACAGGCGCAACCCGCTGCTATCCGCTGCAATCCGCTGTTACTGCTGAGTGCTGATATCTGCTGCTACTGCTTTCAACGTTGTGGACGGTCCAGCCAGCTCACCGTCCGCCTGAATAATGAAGCTAGTTTTATCAGAAACACTCTTTTATAATCGAAGGTTGCTTCGAAATAGGCCACGCCTTTTTGTTCAGTTTTACCATTCTCTGTATTCTTTAGACAAATTATTCCACAATTCGCATTTGATTTTTCTTTTCAGCGAATAAACACCGGTGGTGCTCTCACACGCAACAATTTTAACGCGTATCGTGTTGCGGTTTTAAACATCAAGCGATTACGTTTGCTCGCTGTTGCGAGTTGCATCATGTTGCAACTGAGCAGCTGGGAGACGACGAAATTCTGCTCATGTTGATTATTTGAATCGACTTCATTTTATTCCTGTTAAGTCGGATTAATCACCTTTGTTGCGGCGTTCTAACAGAACAGGGCAGTTTGTTGTTTAAAATCGATTATGCTGATCGCAGCCTTTGTGCTACTCCAACAGTGGGGGATTAGGTAAATAAATAAAGTAAATTCTTTGATCGCGACAGAATTTGATTGCTAGGAACCTGCATGCTTGTGTTATTGCCAAAAAAATGTTTTCGCATTCAGTAAATAAGACGGCCGCGACAGATTGTGTTTTCTTGGATTCAGCACAGAATCCGTTGTTGCCAACATGAAGCAAAACTTTATTGCTGGAAGAAGGCCAAAGTCCTTAACTGGCAAATCCAAGCCTTTGGTGCTACCTCGCTGCTGCTTAGATATGTGATTTGATTTGTTTACTGGCGCAACCCGCTGCTGCTCCTTCGCAATTCGCTACGCTGCGGCTAACTAGTTATACTATTCTGTCGACCTTTTTAGGGAAAGGCAGCAAGCGATCAATCAGAGTACGTAGTTTTCGTTTCAACAAGGCTTGACAATTTTCAATAGTACAATAGTTCGCAAAATCAATCAACACTTTTCTACAGTTGGGTGGATGCGTGTGTAATTTTCCAAACAATTGCTGCATAAATCAAGGAAATCGGTTGAAAACAAACCGATTTATAAGCATTTAAAAAAGGGACATTTTTCGTCCCCTTTTCGTGAATAGTTTTCCTATTTACATCCCTATGTGGTAGGCTAAAGTAAAACGTAGTTCTACGTCAAAAATCAAGAAGACATCAATGTATTTCAGAATGAAATCCACACATTTTACATCTGGTGTAAGAAAGCCTACTTGAAATAAATGTCAAAAATGCAATGTAAATCCTTTAGCAGAAAATTAACAACGCCCAAAATTGTAATTGCATTAGGGAATCAGAATGTGAAGAAATGTGATAAAGTTAGGGATTTAGGAATAAGCTTAGATTCTAAACTAAATTTCATCGACCATTATTATAACACTATCATACACAAGGCAAACAACATGTTAGGGTTTATCAAACGCTTTGCTACAATTTTCAAGACCCGTACACTATCAAAACTTTGTATATTGCCTATGTGAGGTCTATACTGGAATACTGTAGCATTGTGTGGTCTCCTCGTCCTGGCGTACATGAAGAAAAAATAGAATCAGTACAAAAGCAATTTCTACTATATGCTCTTCGTAAGCTAGGTTGGACTTCACATCGTCTTCCGTCATATGAAGCACGTTGCATGTTGATTGATATTTAAACATTTAAAGAACGGCGAGAGTACGCGATGGCTTCATTTGTAAACGATATCGTTTCGCAGAACGTTGACTCAGCAGTACTACTTTCTAAATTGAACTTTTATGCACCCATTCGACAACTTCGACACCGTAGTTTTTTGCTCTTAACCATCATCGTACGGAATATGCAAAAAATGGACCTATAAATAGTATGATGAATTCTTATAATCAACACTGCGAAGCCACTGACTTTACGATGTCCCGGTATAAACTACAGTATTTCAAGAGGCTGAGGACACAAAATTAATTTGTTTTATGTTTGTGTATAATTTAGATATTAATGTAACCAGTCTACATATATGATTGACGAAATAAATAAATAAATAAATTCAAGACGGAGGATGCAACGTGCGCGTTCCGACGAGCAAAGAGCGGAACGCGGTGCCGCATTCAGATCCGCTAAGGCAACGCTAAAGAGCGCAATCAGAGCCAGTAAACGAGCCTGTTTCGAACGACTATGTGCCAGTGCCAATTCGAATCCGTGGGGTGACGCCTACAGGATCGTTATGACCAAGACTATAGGTGCGCTAGCCCGGCTGAACAATCACCAGCGATGCTAGAAACGATCATTCAGGGCCTCTTTCCAAGCCACGAACCAAGTCCCTGGTCTCCGGCTAACGAGTCACCAGCCGTGAGTGACGGCAGTCGTGCAGAGGCAGACGATGCGGTAAGGGTGACAGAAGATGAATTGATCGAGATCGCAAACTCCCTGAAGATAGGCAAAGCACCGGGACCAGATGGAACTCCGAACTTGGCCATCAAAGAAGCCCCCGGGTTGTTCAAGGCGGTCATGCAGAAATGCCTTGACGACTGCCTCTTCCCGGACGTGTGGAAGCGCCAGAGGCTGGTGCTGTTGCCGAAGGTCGCGAAACCACCAGGTGACCCATCGGCATACAGACCAATCTGCCTGCTAGACACGGCAGGCAAGGTGCTTAAGAGGGTAATCCTCAATAGACTGGTGAAATATACAGAAAGTGAGAACGGTCTATCAAGCAACCAGTTCAGTTTTCATAAAGGTAGGTCCTCGGTGGATGCAATTCTCTCCGTCACAAGAACGGCTGAGGTTGCAATCCAACGCAAAAGGAGGGGCATTTGTTATCGCGCGGTCGTCACGCTCGACGTGAAGAACGCGTTCAATAGCGCCAGCTGGTACTCCATAGCCTTAGCGCTACAGAGCCTCATAGTGCCGGCGCCATTGTACAAGATTCTGGGTAACACTTTCAGAATCGAGTGCTAGTGTATAACACAAACGAGGGTCAGAAAAGCGTCCCAGTTACCACAGGTGTACCACAATGTTCCATCCTGGGTCCGGTACTGTGGAATGCCATGTATGACGGCGTGTTAAAACTAGCACTCCCTCCAGGGATGGTGATTGTGGGCTTCGCCGACGATATAACTCGACGACGAGGTCTATGGCGAGTCAATTAGAGAGTAAAGTTGAAGGCCGCGCTATCCATACGCGTAGTGGAAGACTGGATGCACTCCAGGAAACTTGATCTAGCGCACCATAAGACTGAAGTTATTGTTGTAAATAACAGAAAGTCGGAGCAGGAGGCATCGATTAGTGCTGGTGCATGCACTATCGCCTCAAAACGCTCCCTGAAGCTTATGGGGGTTATGATCGACGACAAGCTCACGTTCGGGAGCCACGTCGATTATACCTGCAAGAAAGCTTCCATGGCTGTGGCGGCGCTATCTCGCATGATGGCAAACAGCTCGGCGGTCCGTAGCAGCAGGCACAAAGTCCTTGCTAGCGTGACCACTCCATACTCAGGTATGGAGGACCAGTGTGGTCCAAGGTACTGAGTACCACGTGCCATCGCGGCAAACTTGAGAGTACGTGCAGGCTAATGTGCTTAAGGGTCGTGTGCGCATACCAAACAGCGTCGTACGAGGCGGTTTGTGTCTTGGCTGGCATGATGCCCATCAGCATCATCGTCAAAGAGGATGTAAAGTGCTTCGACCAACGCGACACGGGGGGTATACGCAACACCATACGGTCATCTTCAATGGCCAGGTGGCAGCGGGAGTGGTCCAACACTACGAAAGGTAGATGGACACACCGACTCATTCCAGAGTTAGCATGCTGGATTAATAGGCGCCATGGGGAAGTAACCTTCCATCTGACACAGATCCTGTCAGGCCATGCCTGCTTTAGGAAGTACCTGCATAGGTTCGGGTACGCCGAGTCCCCTATGTGCCCCGCATGTACGGGTGCGGAAGAAAACGCAGAGCATGTGTTCTTCACATGCCCGCGTTTCGAGCGGATAAGGTACGAAATGCTGGCAATAAGTGGGACGGACACCACGCCAGAAAACATTGTGCGTAGGATGTGCGAGAATAGGGAAATCTGGGATGCGGTCAGGGCCGCGTCACAGATCGTTAGTATTTTGCAGGGCACCAATCGACGGGAAACCATCGATGTGCCCCAGTTAGTTAGCGGTTAACTAACTGGCCTGTATAGGCTGCTCTGCTACCCGTAGAGGTAAGTGCGTGAAGCACGACTGGCTTTCTCCCTGAAGTAATGCCCAACGGCAGTCCCGTGGAGACCAAGGGTTTTAGCTGTTCAGCCTAAGGTTGCTCAGCATGGGTAAAAGCAGGGGTAAATGTGTCAGAGGCCTCGAGTTGACAATGCTCTCCGCCTCCACAACCAGTGTTAAAAATTCGAGGCCTCTGATATATTTACTGCTGACACCGGTACCGTCGAGTCGGTCACCCTATCATACCCGGTTCCACCGCTTGACTGATAAGCCTTGACACGCGAATGATAAGCTGTCAGTGAGAGAGGCCATCGTTGAATACAACCCAAATCGACCAAACGTGTTGGGCGGTGAAATATATTTCTAAAAATACTAGCTTTGTTAAGCATATTTGATTGTTATACTTAAGGTGTAACTTCAATACGTCGAAGGGTCTAAAGCCACGCGAGTGAAAGGGCCACTGAAACCTGCTACGAAAATCAGTGCGTTGCCTGTCGCAACAATCTTGAAAAGTTTCATCATGAGTCATCCATCCTCCGGTGTATCAACGAGAGCGAGTGTCGTGAGCCGATCGTCGTCACACTTATCCAATAGTATGGCACACTTGCGAGAACGTCAAGAGTTGGAGAGACAACGGACGGAGATCGCAATGGAAAAACGTTTCCTACAGGAGCAGCAAAAACTACTTGAGGCTGCGATTGCTGCTGAAGAAGAGAGAAGAAGCCGTGTAAGCTACGACACCAGCATGAGAAAAGTCCGCGAATGGATCGGAGATAGCGCGGATTTGCGAATTAGCGCGGTAATACAAACGCCAGAAGTTTTAGCAAAGCTGCGGCATAATCCGCATTCAACTCAGATTAGCTTTAGAGCTGAAGCGGTAGGCGGTCTCACTGAAGGATTACCGTCAAGTTTAGATACTCAACAGCACAGTTCTACTCTTTAAGGGCGTAGTATCCCCACGTTTGATACCACCGGGAATATAAGCCATGTACGACCGATTGCTCCGGCAGTGAATGAGTGTCAAGGGAAAACAATGGACATGATTCACAGCGTGCGAGCGGGATCGGAGCGTCGTGTAGACCTCTAACAACAGTGGAAGCAATGCAAGAAGGAACTCGAAGGGATGCATTCAACTATGCATCGCTTATCGATAATGCCGTCAACAGTTACCCCTGGTAGAACACTGCTAGCTGGAAGCAGGAATGACGTTCCCGTGCAATTAAGTGTAGGGACGCAGGGTACCGTTGCAAAGCAAACAATAAATGTAATTTCTGAAGGTAAGTGTCATGCCTCTGAAAAACCATATCAATAGAGAAAATAAAAGTGATGCTTCTCAACCGATATTACCTCCAACCACACAATTCCCTTAAAATGAGCAGCAGCGTTTAGCCCACGCGCACTCTAGTTTGATAAATAACAACATAATATTGCTGAAACAGACTCGTAGCCCTTGTACCATTATTCCCCCTGTAACTACTGCGAAACAGTCTCCCGTGCAGCAGCCTCCCGTGCAGCGGCCTTCAGTGCAACAGTCTACAGTGCAGCAGCTTACAGTGCAGCAGCTTACAGTGCAGCAGCCTTCAGTGCAGCAGCTTTCCGTGCAGCAGCCTTCAGTGCAACAGCTTTCTGTGCAGCAGCCTTTAGTGCAGTCGATCATGCCTGTAATGCAGCCCACCTTGCAACCGTTTCTGCAGCAGCCTGTTGAACAGCCAGTGCAGTCGTCTTTGGGTCACCAGCCATTCGTACAGCAACAGTTTACAATGCAGCAAGCTTTCGCATATCCCCAACTACCGCAGCCGTCACCTCTGGTACAGTACCCAGGTGCTGTGCAGCCTCGATTGGCTCCAATGCCCACAAAACAGAATTCCTTTGTGCAGCAGCCACTAATGCAACATTCATCGACTGAACCTTATCAAGAACTGCCGGAACTGGAACCTACGATTTCCAACTTGAGCCAAAGGGAAAGTGACCCTGTGCCAACACAACAACAGCTTACGTCACGTCAATCGTGATCTGGCGATCTTCCAATAGTTTCTGGGGATTCAGCGGACTGACCGATATTTATATCAAATTATGAATACACAACGAGAGCATGTGGCTATACTAACGGTGAGAACATGGTTCGCCTTCAAAAATGCTTACGAGGGCGCGCGTTGGAATGTGTTCGGAGACGACTGGTATTTCCGGCAGCGGTTTCACAAGTCATACAAACTTCGTTTGAGATATGGGCGTCCTGAGTTGTTAATAAACGTTTCGTTACAAAAAGTAAGAGCAATCTCTCAATGGTGATAGGTTGGAAGCCCTTATAGAATATGGAATGGCTGTACGGAGCTGTGCGATCACATAGAAGCGGCTAACGAGCGAGCTCATTTGTCAAACCCCACTCTCTTGCAACAGCTCGTCGGAAAATCGCCCGCCGACCAGAAACTGATGTGGGCAGGATTCAAACGAGATCGTGCTGGGGTGGATTTGAAAACATTCAGCGAATACATGACCGGGGTGATGCAGGATGCCTCGAGTGTAGTGCTATACGAGTCGGACGCCCAAAAAACCAACGAAAGAGAAAAACGAAAGCTTACGTGAACTCGCATCAAGGGTATCGACACATCTACACCGCCGATGCACATAGGAGTAAATCAATTAAAAACCTGATCAAAAGTCAGAAAAGCAAAAGTTTATTCACCATGTTCTGCATAGTCTCATTTGGAAGTGTGATGCCTACTGAATCTTTTGACAGCTGATGATCATCCAGAAGTATTGTTAACCTTTGTTACAGCTGATTGAAATCGATCAAATTGTAGTTTTTTGTTGTTGCATTCGATGCTTTCGTACCGTTCACATTTTTTCAAAACAATCAAGTGCAACGTAGTGATTTATCATCAAACCAATTATGGAGATTGTCAAAGAAGGTTAGTTTAATCAATCTGTAAATTTAGAAAACTTATAAATAGTCTCAATATTTCCAGGAAACATTCTAATAAACACAAAAATTCTGTAAGTGAGATTTTTTATGTCATATTATATGAAGTAAGTTAAGTATCAATGAGTTTCAATGTAAACAGTCAATTGCAAATCAAAGCCTGTATGTTTCTGGTCAAACTGGTGGTTTTAGATCATCCGAACTAATCCGAACTCATGAGTTACATCATTGTGAAAATCATCGAAAAATTTCAACTGTTCAGCTTCCGGCAGTATTGTTGCCTCAGTTTCAAGAACATACCTCTGTCATGTAATGGATGGGTGTTCTGAGACATTCTCAACAGGTTGCTTTTGAATTCCGATCCTTTGATTACGAGCTCCAGGCCAAAATCCAAGAAAAACGGTCAAGCTTTTTCGCCCGAAGCAATGCAAATGTTGCGAGTGAAATGTTCGTACACGGACAATGGTTATAATACTAGTGACTTTTCAGATTCTTCTAAGTGCTCAGATTGATTAATAAACAAAACAGTGTAAGCCCCGAACCTCACTGATCTAAAAAAAAAAGTTATGTTTCATTCATAAAACCTTAGTCATTTATTGTAGAAAAGAAACTACTATTGAATCCGAACTACATAATCAGAAAAGTAACAAATCACTCAAAGGTGGGTTAATCCATGAAACTTTTAGTCACAACTATTTATTATACTACATTTTTGATCCATGATACGTTTCCAGTACAAAAACCTTTAAAAATAATTTTGATCAGGTTTGATGTTCTAAGTGCTCCACTGTGCGATGATGCAATATAGGGGGAGTGGATGCTTACATTGCGACAAGGAAGGACATAAGCTCCGAAAGTGCCAAGCGTTCAGAGCTCTTTCCATTGACGCTCGCTGGCGACGGACTCGTGCATTAAGCGTGTGTCAAATTTGCTTATACGCTCATGGAAGGAGAGCCTGCCGTAGTAATAATCGATGCAACGTAAACAGGGTGGCGACTGAATTTTCAAAAATAAATTACCTGATATTCCCTAATGTTCCAATTTTTTCCCTGACTATTCAATTTTTTTTAAACTGATTCATGTCGCGACTATCATAGGTTTTTCACCTAATTCACAAAACTCAGACTTAATGGTTCCTGCTAAAATTCACACCAGTAATTAAAACAGTTTAGCTTCGCTTTTGCTAACTTGAATCTTGAACAAAAATATTTTTGACGTAGAACTACGTTTTTCTTTAGCCTACTACATAGGGATGTAAATAGGAAAACTATTAACGAAAAGGGGACGAAATATGTCCCTTTTTAAATGCTTATAAATCGGTTTGCTTTCAACCGATTTCCTTCATTTTTGCAGCAATTGTTTGGAAAATTATACACGCATCCACCCAAATGTAGAAAATTGTAGATTGATTATGCAAACTATTGTACTATTGATAATTGTCAAGCCTTGTTTAAACGAAAATTACGTCCTCTGATTGGTCGTTATATGATTGCTGCCCAAGCACGGTCGACAGAATCATATATCTTGCAATTGAAAACATGCTATTTGGCCTATATAAGAGCCTGTTTCAGCCGAAGCCGCTCATAATAGTTCCGGACAGCGACAAGTTGTCAACAGCAGTCGTCCTTCCTCAGCAGCAGCACTATCCCTGTGGTTGGTCACCACGTCTCAGGAGCAGCGCGGTTCTTCTCAGCGTGTGTCGCCAGACTGCCATTATTCCCCCGTGTTAGGGCAGCATGAAGATCGTCATCACCAAATCCAATTTTGAACAGCAAAATGCCTTTTTTCAAGGCAAATAAACAAGTCATTGAAAGTTAATAATTTTTGACAACGTAAGTAAGCATTCTGTGCGGATTCTAGCAATTACATCTGTCGCGGCCGTCTAATTTACAGAAAGTGAAATAGCTTCCACAGTGCATGTTGTCCGTGCATCTTAACTCCCCCACTGTTGGGGCAGCACAAAGGTTGCGATCAGCAACCGATTTTGAACAGCAAAATGCCTTTTTTCAAGGCAAATAAACAAGTAATTGAAGGGTGAAAATTTCCTAGCATCAACACAAGCAAACATTCTTCGCGGGATCCTAGCAATCAAATTCTGCGATCAACATAACCGCTTTTGAATAACAAACTGCCCTGTTAGAACGCCTTCACAAAGGCAGTTAATTCGAATATGCAGAGCTAATATGAAGTCGATTTAATCAATCAGCATTAACAGAATTTTGTCGTCTTCCAGCTGCCAAGTTGCAACATGATGCAACTCGCAACAACGAGCAAACGAAATCGCTTGATGTTACAAACCGCAATAAAATACGGGTTAAAACCGTTGCGTGTGTGAGAGCACCATCGGTGTTTATTCGCTGGAAACAAATATCGAATGCGAATTGTGGAATAATTCGTCTAAAGAATATTAGAGAATTAGACAACTGAACAGAAGGGCGTGGCCTATTACGTAGCACCCTTCGGCTGTAAAAGAGTGTTTCTGGGAAAACTAGCTACATTCATTAGTCGGAAGGTGAGCTGGATGGACCGTCCACAACGTTGACAGCAGTAGAAGCAGATACAGCACTTAGAAGTAACAGCGCGTTGCGCCTGTGGCTGCCTTCAAATAAATAAATCACTTGCGCTGTGGTTGGTCACCATGTCTCAGTAGCAGCGCGGTTCTTCTGGGCGTGCCTCGCCAGACTGCCATTATTCCCCCACTGTTGGGGCAGCATAAAGATCGTCATCACCAAATCCAATTTTGAACAGCAAAATGCCTTTTTTCAAGGCAAATAAACAAGTCATTGAAAGTTAATAATTTTTAACAACGTAAGCAAGCATTCTGTGCGGATTCTAGCAGTTACATCTGTCGCGGCCGTCTAATTTACAGAAGGTGAAATAGCTTCCACAGTGCATGTTGTCCGTGTATCTTAACTCCCCCACTGTTGGGGCAGCATAAAGGTTGCGATCAGCAACCGATTTTGACGTAAAACTACGTTTTACTTTAGCATACCACACAGGGATGCAAACTGAAAAACTGGGACGAAATTTGTCCCTTTTCAAATGCTTATAGGTCGGTTGGTTTTCAACCGATTTTCTTCATTTTTGCAGCAATCGATTGGAAAATTATACACGCATCTGCCCAAATGCAGAAAAATGTTGTTTGCATTTACGAACTACTGCACTATTGAAAATTGTCAAGCCTTGTTGAAATAAAAATAACGTCCTCTGATTGGTCGCTTGCTTGCTGTGTGTGTATGATATGGTGTGATGTGTGTATGGTATGATGATATAGTATGATGTGTGTGTGTGTATGATATGATATGATGTGTGTGTGTGTCTCTATGATATGATATGATGTGAATACGTCTGTATGATATGGTATGATGTGTGTGTGTCTATGATATGGTATGATTTGTGTGTGTGTGTGTGTAACAGCAACAATATCGCACGCTTAGCCTGGGGGCTAATAGCGGTCTCGATCAACTCGATTTTAGTTGAGAGAATTCGTTATCGATATTGTTTTTGGCACATTTTTCATGTGTAGGATAAGTACAACGATACACCGTGCCCCAGTGCTGAGTCGAGAAAATTTCCAGCTCGAAAAGATCATCGACTCGATCGGGAATCGAACCCGATATCACAACCGTGTAGGAGAGCTAGCCGACCGACATCGCTAACCACAGAGCCACGGGGACCACACTGTGTGTGCTGTGTATGGTTTTTAGCTCGGCACGTTCTGCTAACTGCTGAATCCGGTTCACGAAATTCACAACCCTTCATTAGTAGACATTATAACTCATTACCCAAGCGAAAACATTGGTTTTATCAAAGTTTTATAGCACCCAACACAGCCAAAAAAGCGCTATGAAACTTTGATAAAACCAGTTGTGTTACTAGGGTAATGAAACATTCAATGCATTTGTTAATAGTGTACGTAGTTCTACGTCATTTATGCGGTCGTGTCTTGGATACAACCTCCTACTTTTTTTGTTGAGAAACACGTCCAGTTTGATAAAATTGAAAATAAAAATTACACTGGTCGACAAAAGTGAAAACAAGTTGTCCCAAAGCTCAAATAGTGTAGGGAACATATTCTAAGCAGTTTATGGAACCACCTGTGTATTCAGACGAAATACTCGAAATGTGTTGGGTGAAATTCAAACAATAGTATATCAATCTCTTCTTTATCGTTTTCTCTGTCAGAACTTGTTTTCAGATTGTAAAACTAAGTTAGCAAACTTTAACAATAATCAATTAAAGTTACCAATCCAGGGACACTATTCCAATCACCCCGAACCTATTTTAAGCAGTTTCCATCTGCAATGTTTTTTTGCAGCACCCGAAGGGGCTCCTGAATGGCTGCAATATAGGTCGATTTGTTTCAAATACTGTTTGTTCACAGATTTCTTTGTGATCAACGGTATTTTTTATATTCGTAAGAAAGCGAATTGCAATTATTGTGTTGATCTCAATAAGTTGTTACTATTATGTTATTATTATAATGTTATTTATATTGTAATTTTTCTAATTAAGCTTTGTGTTTGGAAATACGCTTGACAAATCACCGTCAAGTCCTCCACTCATGTGCAGTGATGGAAACGAAACGAATATGATGCAATCATCGTTTAATCTCCACATGTATACATCATGAAGTGTACAGACCGCGACTAAACTTGAATCCTCTCAACACATAATGAAATGATGATATGGTGCGTAGGTTTCTGGGAGAAAACAAACACATGACTAGACTACATCTGCTCTGAGAAGCGATTCGCTCGTTGCGTTTGTCTCTCCATATGCCGGTCGTTAGGGGAACAAAGAATAGCAGCAGAAGAATATCATGTCGCCTGAGCAGCAGCAGAGGTGTGGTGCGGTGAGAGGGAAAGTGTGGGGGAAGGGACTACTTCGGCAGCGGTTGACATGAGCGAGAGTAGGAGAGCATACATTGTCATTTTCTTTCTTTTTCTGACAAAAAATCATATTCATGAGTAAGAACATAACAAGATCTGATCGCTCTGTGTAACAGAGACGAACAACTTCATCGAGTTGTGCACATTGAGAACCATATGTTGTGGTGTACACTAACGACAAGCAATATATCGTAAAAAGGAAAGCAAATAGAATGAACCAACACCGATACTTTGTTATTCGCATACTGACGACGATGTCAACGCATCTTAGGCTTGCTTTATATGTATTCAAAATCGCTAGAGGTGATTTTTTTCCATCGCTGCCCATGAGTAGGGAATATTCATTTTGAAACAATTTCTAAGAATGTATCAAGAACTTTAATTAAAATTTTTAAAATCCCATCGTTACCAGGTACTTTTATAGCTTTGAAAATTCAATGATAATTAACTCTGCGGGTTAAAATATCGCGTCAGAAATTTGATAACATTAAAGTGTGACTTCGTCTTTAATTGGACTGATTATATTTCGAGTTATGAACACACTCAAACTATAAATAGGTTGCAAGAAAGTTTTGTTCGATTAGGGTAGAGCGGGGCTAGTTGGTTACGGGGCAAGTTGGTCAATGAGAATATCTTCGAATCTACGTATCTAAAAAATCGTATTACATGGGTGATACGTAGTTGATAACCAGAGAAACTAAACGACAAAATGAAGTACAGTTTTAATTAGAACGTATAATAAATACAGGTTGCTGCCAAATTGGCCATCAATTCTACTCGGTTTTCATGTTGAAATTTTTTGTTTAAACAAAGCTAGCCAAATTGAAATGAACATGGCTCAACGTATTATGAAAGTCATTTTCGTTAGTTTTAAGTTGTGTAAAGCAAACTTTCGCCAAAATTCTATTTTCACATATTTCGAGTAATTTACATATTTAATACATGAGGGGCTTGTTGGTCACATACTAGCGGGGCTGGTTGGTCATATGCACATCTTAATGAATGCAAGTAACCAAGTGAATGCAACCAGTGCATTTCGTGACGCAAACTTAATCCAAGCGAAAACAGCGTTTGCTTTGTTTAGCAAAACCAATTATTTGAAGTGATAAACTATTTGGTAAAAGTTATCTCCATTCATCGTCATTTTGATGAATATTTTTTTGTGCAATATAAATGCTTAGTCATTGATCTAAAATAACTATAACGTACACTAATGCATCGACAAATGCTTTCTATCTGATGAAAATTTCGGCGTAAGCAAGCTTTCACCGAAAAAAAAAACTAATGTAGCTATAGTTTTGTGCTTGTGATTGCAGATGCGAATCTAGAATTTGGCCCCTGTTCTCAATTCAATCCTTATTGTTTTTGATTTAGTTCCCAACCAAACTATTAGGGAAATTTCAACATATACTTCTTGTCAGGTATGAAAGAGTAACACGATTTTTTTCATGCAATTTTGAATTACTTCTCTGATGGTTTGGGATTTCGGAAAGCGAACGTATAAACAAAAAACTGGATGCGGTTTGACCTCCGCTGAGATGCTACAGGCTGCCGCTAATGCAGTGAGGAATAAAAACTGAATTGTCCTTCCGAAATATGAACGGTCAATTTACCCAATTTGACATCCACTCAAAAAACATAGAATATCCGCAAAATCATAAACTATTCTGTACAGTTTATATTTTTTCTAGATGCTTTAGACTTAACACAACATTTCCATGTAATGAGTTTTTGTCATAATGTTTCCTACAAAAAGTTACAGAACACTTTGACCAAAAATGACCAACTAGCCCCGCTCTACCCTACTGGACTATAGCAATGGCGATAGTGAAGCTTGCTCAGGCGTTGTTAGAAGGTGCGTCAATAGTTCGGATGTAATTGTGAACGTGCTGATAATGGAGTGCAAGAGACCGAAGAAAAAAATCTCGTCTAACCACTGGTTTTCACAAAAAAAAGTAGTAATTTGTATAAAATGCGCGCACTACTTGATGACTTGTTAGTGCCTATTTGGACACTTAAAAAAATTAAAGTCCCTATTTCTTGTTATTTTGGTAACTAAAGTCACTACTGTTGCATTATCTAACCGTTACGAGCCCCTGTTCAGGGTATCATCAGTTCCCTGCAGATCATTTTTAAAAAGTTTTGCTGTACAATAAAAAATCCCGTGCTACAATGCTCTAATCCATTCCCCGTTTAAAAAAACTTGAAATTTTTAACGATGGAACTATTTGAACGGTTGGAGAACAGATCGATCCTAAATTTACAATAGCTTCTGTGCAAATTGTGCATGTGGTTGCTGAGTAAAAAGAGTTTGAAGGTCGTTTATCGAGGAAAACCCTATCACTCCGCGAGGATAGGGTTAAATAAAGCTTATGCTAAAATGGATACGTTCTTCTAGCAAATTCGTTCTAGAAATTTTCAGGAAAATTCATCTTTCTGGAACAAATACTTTGTTTACTAAGCCAATTAAGAGTGCATCGTTTCAGTCAATTGAAAAATGATCGATTATTTTTATTTTTTGCATATTTACAACTCAAAAAACCGTAAAAAAATCCCAAGCCTCTGAAATTTTCCCTGATTTCATTTTAAATTCCCTGATATTCCCTGACCGAGAAATTACCCTGTTACGTTGTACGGGAAATCTGGGAAAGTAAGCAGCTTTGCCTTTCTAGACGAGGGTTCGTCTCTGACTTTAGTCGAAGGCGATCTGGTAGCCCAGCTTGGTTTGGTAGGAGAACCGCAACCTCTATGCCTCAGATGGACCGGAAACACGTCGAGGATGGAGAAGGAGTCACATGGGGTAACCATTACAATTTCGGGGTCGGACCAGCAGCGGCAGTATAAACTGGAACGCGCGTACCGTGCATGGTTTGGACCTACCGTCGCAATCTTTCGATTTCGAGGAGGCAGCTAACAGGTTCGCTTACTTAAGACAGCCGCAGCTATAAAAAGCTACCGTAATGCCGGACCGGCTATATTAATCGGGATAGACAACTTAAAACTTGCTGTGCCGTTAAAGACAAGAGAAGGAGATGGATCCGGTCCGATTGTCGTAAAAACGTGACTGGGATGGTGCATCTATGGGCGGAGGAGGTCGAAAACAAACCAAGAGTTTAGCTTCCACATTTGTGGCTGTGCGAAAGATGATTCGTTAAATGAGACGGTTAAGCAGTTTTTTGCAGTAGAAGAGAATGGAGTTGGACAGTATGGTTCCAACCTCAGTGCGGAGAAGCGAGCACAAGAACTGTTGGAGAAAACAACGAAGCGTGTTGGCAGACATTTCGAGACGGGTCTGCTATGGAAAGAGGACGATATCGAACTACCCGACAGCTATGGCATGGCCTTACGAAGACATCAATGCCTCCAACGGAGAATGGAACGCGATCCGGTCCTACGGGAGAATATAAGCCGTCAAATTAAAGAGTATATCCAAAAAGGTTTCGCGCAGCGAGCAACTACAGCCGATTTTGAAAGCGCGGAACCCAGGGAAATTTGGTTCTTACCGTTGGGAGCAGTTAAAAATCCCAACAAACCTGGTACCTGGTCTCATATGGGACGCGGCGGCGAAGGTTTCCGGTGTATCGCTGAACAGTGTTTTACTGAAGGGGCCAGATCAACTTACCCTGCTGCCGGCAATACTCTTTCGCTTTCGCCTGTATGCCATAGCTGTTAGTGCGGATATAGAACAGATGTTTCATCAATTGGCTATACAACCATCCGATAGGAACTTTTAGCGCTTCCTGTGGAGTGACACTCCTGGTGGGGCAGCGGATATTTACGTTATGAACGTCGGCTGGGAGCTGTCAAGGAAATACTGAAGTGCCATTACGTCGACGATTACCACGACAGCTTTGGCAGCGAATCTGAAGCGGAGACGGTCTCTTAAGAGGTACGATCAGTTCACAGTAACGGAGGATTTCATCTGCGGAACTGGAGATCGAACAGCGAAAAGGTTTTGATAGAGCTTGGAGAGTCGGCGGCAGTAGACATCAAGAACTTGTACCTAGTTCGTAGTGAACATTTGGATTGAGTACTCGGGATGCTCTGGTCAACAGGTTTGGATGATGAATTGAGCTTTTCCACTCGCATGAGTGAAGAGGTAAGACATCTACTGGACAGTGGCACTAGACCGACCAAACGCCAAGTGCTGCGATGTGTCATGCCTCTATTCGATTTATTGGGACACCTTGTCCAATTCATAATCCACGGTAAAGTGCTCATTCAGGAGTTGTGGCGTGCAGGGACAGAGTGGGATGAAGGAATAGGCGATAAGGCGTTCGAGCAAAAAGATGATCGAGTTCGTATCAACCGTAAAAATACCGAGATGCACCTTTCCCCGAGCCACTGAGGCGACCTATAAAAGTTATCGGAACACGTTTACTAAAATTCGTACAGGACAATCATCCCGTTGTGTTCTCCAAAAGGTTTCTTTGGACAGATTCCACAACAGCGAGAACATGGATCCAATCTGACCCGCGTCAATACAAGCCGTTTGTGGGCCATCGGGTGAGGAGTAATGAAAGTACAGAAACTAGCGAATGGAGATGGGTGTCATCCAAGCTGAACCCAGCAGACGAGGCAACCAACTGGGGGCGGGGATCTTATTTCAACCAGGAAAGCCAATGGTTTAATGGACCAGCATTCCTCCGACTGCCAGAAGAATGGCCAAAAACTACCGAGCCAACAGAACCGACAACCGAAGAAGTTTGAACTTCAGTGTTACTACACTTCGTTTTCGTTCCAGTTCTGGATTACAATCGATTTTCTTCATGGAGGAAAATGGTACGCACTGCAGCGTAAGCTTTGCGTTTCCTGTTCAATTATTTTGAGCAGTGTAATATCTTATTTGACCGGTAGGGAAGTGATAATAATTCCGTCTAGAACACTCGGTGGTTGAGGTAACAATATCGTTATTCAGGGTAAGTTTAAGCCTGGCTTGAAGCATGGCTTGAAGCATGCTGACTAAGGTACATTTTTAATCGAACACATATGCAGTGGGAACGGTAGAAATGATCGTTCCCACGATGTCATAGTGCCGCGTGTGTTATATCATATTACTCAAGCTCGATGGAATAATGTAGGTATGCTACACCTTCCCCGTTTGGAAAGAATGACGCTATGGAATAAGTTATTACTTGTCAGCACGCTTCTAAGCTTAATAAGATCTAATGTTATAATAATTGTATTAATAATTTTTGTTCTTTTGTGTACTTTGAAATTATATAACTTCTACCCCCTGATGGGAAGGTTTAGTTTCTGAATTTTATCAGTCTGCTTTTGTGAACTTCTAAACGCTTGTTTTTGTTTTTTCAATTTGTTGTTCAAACATTCTTTAAAATATATACTTCCTTCTACATTTATTTTGAAATCTACATCAGGCATACCAAAATCAGATACTAGATAACTTTCCTGTTTATGTATTTTCCTACTATTGAATTTCGTATTGATTTATCTCTGAAGTTTTTCATATCCGAAAACATGCCTAAAAATATATTTTTAATGTAATGTCGATGTCGATTTTTGTCGAACGTTGATTGTAATTTTTTTTTGGATATTTTTATTTTTTTTTTGTTTTTTTTTTTTGTAAATGTTATATTCTTTTTGCCTATTGCTTATTTTTATTTTATTTTACTAGTTTTCGCTGTTTGTTTTTTTTTCAAATTTTGTCTTGTGGTATAGTAGTTAGTGGTGTAGCTAAGAATTTTGTCGTATCGTCCCAATCCATTGGTGCTTATTGGGTAAAGATCTCAGATATTTATTGAGATGTCTGTGATCTTTCTCCAACGCTCCAATCTATTGTGGATGATGAAGATTGTCTAGAAATTTGAAGTTATGTAACGTTGAATCGCTATGTGTTGAAAAAAGAATTAGTTTTATTTTTATTTTTGATTGAATATATGTGTTTGATCTAGCTGTAAGGATAAGATTTTGCTGTGAAGATAATAAATGTGCAATTGATGAAATGTATTTATGTAATTAATGTAGGGTTGGCTAAGGTTTTGAAATTGGTTTTGTACTTAGGGATGATTTGAATTCTAGGTGTTATAATTAATCTACATAATTAGTTCTATTTAATTAGTGGTAATTTGTTTTCGTTATAAGTTGAATAAGTTTTGTTATGAGTTATTATGATTTAGTCATTTGCGAAAGAAAAATAAACAAAAAAATTTTTTTTTTCTTTAACGTTTAATATTCTTATATTTCATTTATTTTAATATCTATTTTTATTGTTGTTATAGGAGGTCTTAAAGTTAAATTTCAAGTTTTTTTTTAAGAAAATATTTTTATAAATATTAATAACGTTTTTTTTTGTTTTAAGATGTGAGATTCGTCTTGTGTTTTTTTATTCTGTATTTTATTTGCAACTTTTTGTTGTTGTTGCTAGTATTGTGAAAGTTATCGGATTATAATTAAATGAAAATAATATTACATGATCTTTAAAAAAAATGAATCTAAGAAAATATTACAGTGTTATTGATGAGTCTTTTGCTAATCTGTTCGGTTTATGACTGATTTAAGTAATTTGTTTTATAAATGTTTTTAAAATTGAGAAATATGTATTAGATTTTGAGTTTTTCAAATTAATGAGACACTGATTATGTAATTTGGTAGAATTTGCATTGATATAGGTGCTCTGTCAGACTATACTCTAAGTATAATCAGATGAGAACAAAAATATATGAATGCAATGTTTCTAACAATGTTACATAAACACATAAATTTATATTATCTAAGGTCAGGTTTAGCAGAATTGTTTAGCACATATTTCGTGACTATGGAAAAACTGTTTGTTGTGTTTTTTTTTCAAATTTAGGTAAGGTTATTTTTTTACGTTTGTTTTAATGTCATGTAATGTTTTAGTTTGGTTATTGCTTTGTTTGTGAAAATAAGAAAAATATGATAATTATTTTTATGTCATATTTTGTAATGTTATGGTTATATATGAGTTGGTACTGTTGAATAAATTTGTTGGATAAAGATAATTTAGATAAAAATATTAAAACGAATTGAAATATAATTAGAAATATAATTAGGAATTAGGAATAATAAGGATTAGTAAACCAATGAAAAGGTTAGCAATATTATGTTAACTGATAATACGTGTATAAATTTTAGGTTGTGAAATTACTTAATTTAAGGTATATAATTGGACTGCTTTTCTATTTGCTGTGTTTAATTTAAAAATTTGTAATATTTTTATGATATAATAAAGTTATGATTATGTTTATTACACAATAGTTATTGAAAATGATCGTAAATGAGGTAACTAAAATGGTCGTAAAGGATTAAAGTTTAAATCTCTTATTAATCCTGTGACGTCCTTCTGGTCATCTTTAAAGTGCCAGGCATCCGGGGTATTGAAAAATTAACTTATTATGGCTACGAGACGCTAGAGTCCGTGCACTTCTTATTCACCCGGGCATCCGATAACCATTTTGGTTCGGGCATCTGGGGCAAAATTCCATCCAATTATTTTTAATATTTTATTTATTGATTGGGTGCAGGCCTGCTACCCTATTCTACTATATTTTATAACATGGCTACCAGGAATATATTTTTCTTAATTTCTATGCCTTGCTATGGATTTTTAGCCTATTCGCATAGCAGGGCAGGCTGCTAGGGATTTTGAGCCTATTCACCTAGCAGCTCTTTAATAAATAAATAAATATATATATATATATATATATATATATATATATATATATATATATATATATATATATATATATATATATATATATATATATATATATATATATATATATATATATATATATATATATATATATATATATATATATGTATATATATATTTTTATTGTTGCGGGCTTTCACCGCGCTCTCATAACGACAATTTTTAATTGTAGTATTTCAGTTTAGTTTAGTTTTAGAGCTCGAGGAAAAGGATTATTTTGAATAAAGGAAAAATTTTGGTAAGTGAAAATGAGACAAAAACAAGTTAATGTTAAAATGTTACTCCCACCTTAGGCTGGTCAAGCTCAAGATGAAAGCTGTTTCTTTATTCGGGTACACAGAAGTGACCAGCCTCGTGTACCGGAATAAAAAAAAATTATAATAAAGTGAAATTCATAAAGATTTATTTTTTTGAAAATATAGAATAATTGTCTGCAAGGAATGAATGAGGAGCATAACTAGTTTGTAGTGTAGGGGGTGAAAATGAAATTGAACATAACTGAAATTAGCTGAAAGTTGATTTTAACCTAGTTTAGATTTTTTTTTGGCTGGTTAGTAGTTAAATATTTAAGTTTGAATTGCTGATATGTTTTTCCAGCATGCTTTAATTTTGAATCTTACATTTTTTTTCAACTAAAATAAAAACGCACAAGACCCGTAATTTATTCCAATGGGTTATTTGTCCTAGAATAAACCTGATTTATTATTATTATTATTATTTTTTATACTGTTCTCTGTACTTTTATTTGAAATATTTTTATTCGTTATGAAATATTTTATTTTTGTAATATTATTTTTGTTTGAATCGATTTGAATCCGGATTATTTGTTTTATGGTGACTCAATTTTCTTCCTTTTTTGATACTGCTTACTATTAGTATTGCGTTTCTCGTAATCGCCAATGTTTTTTTTGCATCTTTTTAAAAATTTATTTTTTGATAATAGCTATGGTTGCTTGCATGTTTCTAAGTATTTATCCATTCACTGTTTCCACTCTTCGTATAGCCTCAGATATGATTAATGATTAACCTATTCTCTACCATTTTCAGTAGCTTCAAACTATTACTTGTATTATCGTCGCCTTTTTTTTGCAGTTGCTCCTTAATGGGTAATTCGTTTCGTTCCATGTTATTTGTGTGTATTTAACAAATTTTTAATTATTTAGAGAAGTTTGATTATTGCCGAATACGCACTACTTTTCGGTTTCACAATTAAACTTATCTCACAATGCTCAAGAGACTACTATAACAGTAATACATGTGTAATCTGTGTCTTTCGATAATTTATTTATGCATATTATTTTTTTTTGTCTATACGTACGGCAATAAATGGTTGAATTATTCATTACTGTTACCATCTAATTTTTTTTTTTTCATTTTCGCTTATTTTGCTCCTAAAACCTGTCTCCTCCTGCTGTAAATCTGGCATGAAACAAGCTTTTACTTTTTTTCTGTACAAGAGATATTTCATCATACCATTGTTTATTGTATTGGGTATTGGGTATATACATAGGTATTGTTTCATTTTTATCGATAAACATCGCATTAGGTTAGACGCAGAAGCTTTGAATCCACTTGGCAATCGTGTTGCTTAACTTCCGCATAGTTTATTTTTACTTCCTTGTCTTCACATAATCTTATTGAAATGTCTACTGTTCAGTTTCACTTGATTCATATATATTTGACAGCATGGTATAATTATTATTGACTCCATACATCCAGATTTGCGCCGCACGATTGATTTACTGCTGCGACAAGATGACGAAATGATAGATTAGATTCATTGAATAAATCGCAACGTTTTAGATTATTCTGTACAAATAGTTGCAAATAGTTAATCTGCAACGTTTTTTGGTTGCAATGAATGGGAACAACCCTAATCTCAGCTTAGCGCCCCTCCGTTGCTGCATTGCTGCTGATTGTTATTATATCGCAATTGGTCCGATGGCGCTCGTTTCTGCGCACATATTCGCGATGCTGCTACTGCTGTTGAGTGGCTAGATGTTAATGTCCCTTAGATCGTGGGGCGTTCTTCTCTGCGCGAATCGCTGTTTTTCGGTTGTCATTTCATTGTGCTCCGTAAACTGCGCACTGTTGTTATTGATTTACACTACGCACGGTTGTTTCACTAATTTCGCTATTCTTCGCGTTTTGAGACTTGCATCCCTTTGCGAATGCTCTTCTCGTTAGTCTCTTTTGATGACACTTGTATATTTTATATAGTATTTGTAGAACGTTTAGTGCTATTAGCACCCACAATTTTAGTTCATGATCGCTATGGCGATCGTTATTCACTGCTGCTAGTTCATTAATTACGTTCACATGGGCATCGCCCGTAATGTCTGTTGTTTTTGATTGTTGTTTCCCCATTATGGAGAAGGCTTATTGGTCCGGCCACTTGGCGCGGTCAGCCATGTAATATCTTATTTGACCGGTAGGGAAGTGATAATAATTCCGTCTAGAACACTCGGTGGTTGAGGTAACAATATCTTTATTCAGGGTAAGTTTTAGCCTGGCTTGAAGCATGGCTTGAAGCATGCTGACTAAGGTACATTTTTAATCGAACACATATGCAGTGGGAACGGTAGAAATGATCGTTCCCACGATGTCATAGTGCCGCGTGTGTTATATCATATTACTCGAGCTCGATGGAATAATGTAGGTATGCTACAGCAGAGACAAAAGAATAATGGACCCCTTACCCAGGGCGAGCCTATATGGATCAGACAGACAGACAGACAGACAGACCGGACTGCATTTTTATATGTACAGATTAATATTTTAGAACCTAAAGAGTGAATATACATTTATTCGATTGAAGCAATCATGTGAATCTATTTTTACAAAAGAAGAAGAAAGGCTGGGTCTGACCGCTAGGTGGATTATTTTGGGTTTTCCGTTCAAGACGATATGTTGTTTTCGGATAATTTTTCGAACAAATCCAAAATCCTTTATCATAACCGATTCATTCAATTTGATCAGACCAGGGCATATAATGAACCAAACAAGCCTATCATGGCATTCGGCTGCTTAAGTTACAATAAATATCAAGTTTCATTTTAGACACAATCATAGCGTGCAAGTTCTTGGTTTTATTTGATCATTAGAAGGACTATCATGCATAGAATGGTTGTAAAGAATATTGTGGATCATCTTTTATGGCTAACAAATAAATCTAAATTATAGGCCACTTTTACAGCAGACGATGCGAGCAACTCGCATCGCCCGCAGTCTCTGACGAGGCGGTGAGTGATAGACGAGCTACTCGTTCAGAATCCAGCCAACTCGCCATCTGCAATATCAAAATTGGTCAGACGAGTAACTCGCCGCTCGCGTCGTCTTCTGTAATAGAAGCCATAATCAAAAACTTTAACGCAGGCTAACTAAGCTAAAAACAAAACAAGCCTAAGTCCTTGAAGCATTTTGATTGTTACTTCGAAGTTTCCTCTGGTCCAAAACTTAGGTTGACAAACACGAGACTATATGGAACAAGGTATACTTTATAAAAGGCTGGGACTTGTTAAAACGAATAAATTCAAATGTAATATTGAATATTGCTATTTGTTTATTTTCAATGTATTATATGAATATTTGTCACCTTCAGAATGCGCACGTTAACTCAGAGATAGTTGCCCCAAAGCTAAAAGCCTTTCTACTGCTCCGTTTATATCACCAAATGATGCAATGAGGGCTGCAAAAGATATAAATAATAAATATATGAATTATAGAGCGACAAGGTTCTAAACAACATTAATCTGAAAAGTATTCGCTTTATTTGTTTGTATTTTTTCATCTTTGTTCAAAAACCGATAGTTAACTTTCGATACGTTGTTGCATTTCTCTCTTAAAGGCACTATAACGTGTAGTGAGGACGTTTGTGCATGTTCTACTTGCTCTGGACCATAAAATTTGTCTTATACGAGTTCTTAGTGATACAAAGTTACCATGTCTCGCGGTTTCGTGTGTTCGAAAACATTTTACGTTTGTATTTTTTTTTAAAGTGTAATTTTAGACGACATGTAATGTAATGTTAATGGACGACATGTTATATAATAGCAATGATATTATATAATGGCAATGCACGCAGCAGGACTGAAATACGGAAAAATATTTTAAGCAGTGTAGCCAACATTTCAAACACAAATTTTAAAAATCTTACAAGTTTGAAAATGTTTTTGCTGATAAGTGATCCCTGTTTTGGAATCGTCTGCTTAACATATATATATATATATAT